>NW_016824041.1:444389-457445 GCF_001698545.2 Rhinopithecus bieti | reverse complement strand
CTATGTCCTGAATGGTACTACCTAGGTTTTCTTCTAGGGTTTTTATGGTATTAGGTCTAACATTTAAGTCTCTAATCCATCTTGAATTAATTTTCGTATAAGGAGTAAGGAAAGGATCCAGTTTCAGCTTTCTACTTATGGCTAGCCAGTTTTCCCAGCAGCATTTAAAAATTTATTTATTAAAACTTGTTGCTCATATTGCTGAAACAATACATCACTCTTACCAAACCTGAAAATCAAGTCATCCCTACCCTACTAGCTAAGTACTAAGAATTGCATTAAAAAAATACTGCTTATTTCTAATGGGACAAAGATCTTCTTTGGTTGAGGGAAAAATGAATGATTAGCGATAGGAGGCCTCTTTTATTAGGTTGGGCAAACTGTGTAAGAGTCAAGTTGAAAAATGCCTGATGGTACTGTCAGAATCAAATAGAAATGTATGGTATAAAAGGCCCCCCAAAAGTCTTCTGGTAATGACTGCAAGTTCCCCACTGCATTGTTAAAAATAGGTTCCTGAAACAGCAAACTTCCATGGGATAGAAGCTAAAATGGTCCATAAAATGAAATGTCTAAATATATAGGTTAAAAAATTGACATACTATTTTAAAAATCTACGTTGAGCTTGAGACGGTGGCCTCTAACCCACGGATTTCATGTTTAGAGGTTGAAGGAGAAAGAAAAGTTTTACGTGTTTTATGTTTTAAAGATTGAATTATGGTTTCTTTTTGAAAATCTTAAAATTTCATACAACTTGTAAGAGGTACAAGGGCATATTATGATGCCAGTTAATTTATATTTGGCAGTAGTACTATTCTTTGTAATATCAGTACATTTATTAAACTCCCTCTTTAATAAAGAAATTCTTCATATTCTAATTATTCCTTTAAAAAGTATATCTGAAAACGGGTATATTCTCTTTTTTCTTTCATCTTCTTATTTTGGTGGGTATATTCATTCTCTAAGTTAATAAAGATAGTGAGTGGCATAAAACTGGACAAACTCTTTACAAAAAATTTGGAAAATTCTAAAACAGATGTAAGCGACATGCCAAACCATGTTTTTTGTTGTTGTTGTTGTTGTTGTTTGTTTTGCGTTGTTCTGTTTTGTTTCCTTGTTGCCCAGGCTGGAGTGCAATGGTGCGATCTCGGCTCACTGCAACCTCCGCCTCCTGGCTTCAAACGATTCTCATATCTCAGCCTCCTGAGTAGCTGGGATTACAGGCGCCTGCCACTGTGCCCAGCTAATTTTTGGTATTTTTAGTAGAGATGGGGTTTCACCATGTTGACCAGGCTGGTCTCAAACTCCTGACCTCAGGTGATCTGCTTGCCTTGGCCTCCCAAAGTGCTGGGATTACAGGCATGAGCCACTGTGCCCGACCCAAACCATGTTTTTTAATTAAGACAAATAGAGGTGGAAATATCTTGAAATATACTACACACACACTCTTCCTTTTGATGAACTCATATTTTTTTATGTTTTATCTTCTCACCACCCAAGAATGTACATCATTAACTTACTTCATCAAGCCTCTCCTTATTTAAATCACCTTTCTTTCCAAAGTTACCTAACTCCATTGTGTGCCGGGTGAAAAATACCATGCACTAAATGCCTCCCTTCCTCAGGAAGGGGTGGGTGGGAGGAGGGGCCATGATTTCTTCATGAACTGTCTTCCTGGATTCCTACAGCAGCTTGTTCCTCTGTTACCTTATTTATTATTATTGCTCATCTTGTACTGAGTTATTTCTATGCCTGTTTGGCAGAGTTCTGTTGAAATGAGTTTACGTAAGTAGTCTTTGGGATGCGTGTTTGTGTGTGTGTGTGTATACATATAGGGATGCACCTGTGTTTAGGGGCATGGCAGGCTCCTGACTCTTCTGGAAGAATGGCTTTCAGTGTCCTGAGTCACCTCCTAAAAGTTGACAGCAACTCATCTCATCTTCAAAATGTATTGGCGAATCCTTGGGTCCGTTGATCCTGGAGAGCTAGAGAGGCAAGCCCCTGAAATCGAGACTTCTGCTTTCGCTTGGAACAAACTGGCATTGGGATTAGACCATATTCCTCTTCACATACACTGTTCGGCAAGAACTCCATCCCTGTAGGCATCCTGATCTTACCCGGATTTCTTAAACCTAATTTAGATCAGGGTGTGAGTAGGTGAGAGTGTTTAAAGGAGAGGCCCTTGGGGCTTCCAGAAAGTTTCTATTCCTGGGATGTCAACTTGATGCTTCCTGGTTTCTTGAACCAGCCTGCTTTTCACTGGGTGGAGGCCGGGGGCAGTGTGTTGGGGTGCAGAGTGCAGGCTCAACTTCCAGGCTCAGCACTTACCAGTGGTGTAAACTTGTTGTCTAACTTCTGTGTCTCAATTTCCTCATTTGAAATGTGGGTATAATAATGGTATATGCCTTATAGGGGTGTCTTAAGGATTAGAGTTAATATGTGTAAAATGTTTAAAACCATGACTGACATCTTGGAAGCCTGCGATTTTAATCTAGTGGCATTTATTACTATATGGTCCTTTTCTTTCCTTTTTTTTTTTTTTTTTTTTTGAGTCGAGGTTTTGCTCTGTTGCTCAGGTTAGAGTACAGTGCCACGATCACAGCTCACTGCAACCTTGAACTCCTGGAGTCAAGCAATCCTCCTGCCTCAGTCTTGCAAGGAGCTGGGTCTACAGGTAGGCCCCACCATGCCCCGCTATTTTTTTTTATTTTTAGTAGAGATGAAGTCTCACTATGTTGCCCAGGCTGGTCTCGAACTCATGAGCTCAAACGGTCTCCTGCTTTGGCTTCCCAAAGGATTACAGACATGAGCCACTGCACCCAGCCCTATATGGCCTTTATGCTTTCAAAGTCTTTTGAGTTTTCCTTTAAATTCTGAGATTAGTCAAATACTGTAAATGACTCAAACCCCTGTGTTTCTCAGAAGAGAGGGTACTCACCAGCCATGCGCTGAGAATAAAGCATCCCTTGATACCTCTGGGATTGAGCATACTTGAGTCCTGTGCCTATTCTAATAATTTGTGTTCCTATAAAAACACAAACAAATAAGTTTCCACTTCCCTTGTCCCCAAAAGCCATTATTCTGCCTTATTTTGTCTTAGAGAAGTGCCTTCAGAGAAAAATTGAAATGCTGAGGCAACAGCTCATAAACTAAAATCCTTCTTAAATAGTCCAAAGTCAGTACTCAAAAAGGTGAGACAAGTGTTAGTTATATTCTCATGCACCTTTCTTAGTTGAGTAGTTTGAACAGGAAAAAAATATATTTATAGATACGTGCATGCATATATGTCTACACACACACACAAACACACACACACACAGACCTTTAAAAAGGTAAAGACAATGAGACAATTAGAAGATGTAAGAAAACAAAATCCCAAGAATAGGTGAACCACCACATAGCAACACACGTGAGTAGAGGAAGAAGCTCATTTTGCTACTTTGACAACTTACCGAAACGTTTTCTCTTTTATAAATTCAAAAGCAAACTCACTTTGAAAGACTGTGAGTGCCCCTGTTTAACAACCTCACTTTTCAGGTGCTGGTCTATGGGCAGCGAGGCCTGTGAAGGCTCTCAGCTGGCTGGGAGCATCCTGTTAAAGGACTGGAAAACAGGCAAAGTCTGGGTAAGGGCGAGGACAGTCGCCCTTCTATGTGGGACCAGAAGACCTGAATCTGTTGTGAGCTGATTTTTCGATCGTGGGCCATTCAAACAGCCTCTCTCTGTGCCTCAGTTTATTCCTTGTAAAATGAAGGCATTGGGTAAATGATCTGAAATGTCATTTTTACATCTGGGATAGAAATAGGGGAGGAAAGAACGTTCTACTACATAGACCTTGGCCAAATCCTACAGGGTGAGATAATGTGTGTATCTTCTCTATGCTGAGCGATTGATCGGTCAAGTGGGAGAATGACTGAATAAGCCAAGCCATCATTTTTATTTTTACCCTTCAGGGTAGCTGTTGGACGTTTCATATGGGTAAAGGGGCTTATCCCAGTGATCCATTTATTTATGTATTTGCTTCCTTTAGACTTTCTGATTTTTTCTTCATTGGCAATGGATAATAAAGTATTGCTCACGTTTCAAATTGTATGTATCCTTTCATCACACACACACACACATGAGCGTGCACGCGCGCGCACACACACACACACACACACACACACATACTATGAAAAGTACCAAAAATGAACTTAGAGATAGCGGGTGACTTTGTTTTTCAGTAAAATTTTTTAAATGTGTAATAAAAGGAGACTTCATATAGTATTTTCTGAAATCATCTGCTCTGTTCCTATAGGAGAATACACAGTCCCCTTACTTCCATTGTTCAGATACTGAAGCTGAAAAGCAAGTTGAAGGATGAAGTTGTCAGTAAATGATAAATAATTGACTCATGGTGACACTCTGCTTCTTGCCTCTTAATGGCTATTATTGTTGCAGGAGGGGCTCATTACTTCCTAGGTGTGGTTTCCCTACCAGAGCCAGATCAGTTTATCAGAGACCAAATAAGCACATGTGATATAATTAGAGATGTGTGAAGAGCACAGTACCTACTCTTCCCATTTAAAAGAAAAATACTCACTTTTCCTTGGCAGCCACACCTTCTAATTACTTGCAAATGTTTAAGACTCATTATCTTCAAAGTTTGGAGAAAGACAGAAAAAGAGGGGGGAAAAGCCCCGATAGTGGAGACTGCAAGGATCAAAGGCCCTCGCTTGCCAGCCGCTGCGCTGTGCTGTCTTCAGGGCAACACTAAAGCCCCACCACAGAGAGGATGAGTTGACAGCTCTTAGGCAATTCAGGTGGCCCAGTGAGCAGGAGGTTGTGTTCAGTCCCATCGCCCAAGACTCGCCCATTCACCAAGCTTGTTTGAAGCACTGTGTTGAGCAAGAAGAGGTGGTGGTGGTAGTGGTGGTGTGGGGGTGGAGGAGGGATGGATGGAGTTTTCCAGAACTGGAGTGGTTAAACACTGCCACCTTTCTTTCTCTGGCAATCCCTGTGCCAGCTCGCCTTGGTGTAGGCTTAAAACTATTGTCTTTACTTTTGAACCTCCACATTTCTCCCTGTGAGTCCATTTAGAAGGTCCTTGCTACAGGGTATCACGCCTGCTGAGAAATTTTACTACCATGCCTGGCAAGGCACTCAGGGTTTACATATCTGTTTAAGCACTTTATGTAGATTCTGCAAGCAATATGAGCTACCTACTTTCTCCCTGTTGAGTGTTCAGCCAACGAGACACAGATCAAGACTCTGAAAAGGGATAGTGTCTGAACACGCATCATGAGAAATCCCTTAAGCATGAGCTCAGTGAATGTCAGCGTGCCATCTCCATATGACATCAGAATTTTGGTTTTAAGATGAGATTGACGTGATGTGCCGAGTCGCCTGTCAAGTCTTTCTCAGATGCACAGTCGGACTGCTGAGATGTTAGTATTTTCTCTTTCTTCTGCTTTTTCTTGTCTCCACGTCTTGAAAGGTTATATTCTGATGAAGGGGAGCTTTGTACAGTCTTGGGGATATATACATGAATAAGCAAACATTCTTGTTCTGTATCCCTGGATACTACCCTAAGGGTGTATCTTTACATTCCCTTAAAGGAGTTTGCCCTTTGGACGCAGAGACTATGGAAGTTCCTTTGGCCCATTCAGCTGTTGAAAACACTTCTGAAAGTTTCAGGAACGTATTAAGGATACCTCAGATGAAGACAGAATATACTGTGGTCTGGAGTCAATTCACAGCTGCAGTGTTCCTTTTCTTTTCCTTTTGTTTCTTTGTTCCTCTTTCCTCTCTTCCTCCCTGCCACCCTTCCTTCCTCCCTCCGTCTCTCCCTCTCTTCTTCCCTTCCTTTTAGCACTACCAATATCATGCATCTTTTGCTACTTGTAAAGTATTTAAGGAATTATTTTCTCAGTCTTTCAAATAAATTATTTTGATTACTCTTTCCACTTTATATTCTTTACAGAGAATAATAAAAATGAGAAGACCTCAGACACTGCTGAATTAATTTAGAGAAATATTTCCAAGTAGTTTTCTCCATCACAATAATTTTAGGGTTTGGGGTTGTCCTGGAAAAGTGGCCATTTTGCCACTTAATGTTGCAGTCAGCCATATCAAAGGTTTATTAGAAGATGCTCTAATTAACCAAATGGTGCCTGTATTCCTTTGAATTTTTATGTTACTTTAAGCCCTTTCAAAGGGACTGGATTTTTAAACTTCTCCTCTCTTAAAGTTTAAAACATTTTAGTATCTGTTAAGTGCTCATGTTGTGCTCAGCACTTAACCAGTGCTGTAAATGTTGTCCTATATGAGAACCATATGATACAGACTCCACACTAGAGGCTTCCACATCTAAAGGAGAGCAAGGTGCATGTTGTCTGTGTGTACATACCTATGTTTGAGTATGTGTGTGTATACATATATGTAGTGTAGAGCTATATCTCAAGCACATATATGTACACACTTATACTTTTAAGTCAACATAATGTACACATGGATACATGAGCGTGTGCACATGCATACACACACACACACAGTAGTCTTCCCATAATCCAAAGTCCTAGACTTTAAGAAAAATACATGGTTGAGGAACTGAAGTCAAAAGTAAAATTTAAAATCTTCATTAATAGAAAAACAAATATCGACACTAAATAAATCCCAAGGCAATGATATTTTGTAACATTGGGTGTGGAGCTGTTTGTTTCATTGGCCATCTTTTGGTTCCTAGAAACTGTTTAGCGACTCTCTTCACTGAATTTTTAATGGGTTGCTGCTTAGTAAGTATTTAGCTTTGTCAAAATCAATATGGTGTTGCATTTGTCAGTCCTCCGTCAAGTGTTCAATGCTTTCCTGATTTATGCATTTTCCTCTAAGCACTTTTAGGGTCCACTGAGGTCTTGGGGATATTCAATAACTTGGGTGCCCATAAAAATCTTATGCCAAAACATGAGTCATTTATGCTTCCACATACTTCTGTCTGTCTTTCTCCTGACTGAGAATAAAAAGAGATGTCCAAGGCCAGGATCTTCTTTCCCTCATGTTCCTTTATTTCCTCCAAGACTTCATTGCAAAAAAAAAAAGCCCCACTGCAGAGAGGATGAGTTGACAGCTATTAGGCAATCCATTCTACTTTTGACAGTGCTTCCCTTTTTATTTCTCAAAGTTTCCGGTTTTACTCATCAGGTCTAACAGGAGTGATTCACCGCTTCATATACCAGAATCAAGAAGATACCAAAAGTAAATTAGTTTGCTGGACATTTATATGGAGGGATTATTGTGTTAATATTTAACAAGTTTTATATAAAACTCAGCATAGATCACATTATAGCAGCTACAAAACATTTAAGAAAACAAGAACTGGTATTTTGTGTTTATTATCTCATTAGTAAACAGATGTTTATTGAGGACCAACTATGTGCCAGACTCAGGATCAAATACTGAGCATGCAAAGGAGAATGAGAAGAATGTGGTTCTTGCTTGCATGGAGCTGTGTCAGGCACCATGCTAAATGCTGGGGGTACATCCTCATTTTATTCTTGCAGCAACTTTATGAAAAGAAGTCTTCCTGTTTTATAAAGGAGGTGCTCTTGTCTGAATGTTTGTGTACCCCCCAAATCAGTATTTCGAAACCTAATCCCACTTTGTTCTTGGATTTTCCAAGCCCCAGAACTATCAGCAATATATTTCTGTTACTTGTAAGTTACTTAGTCTAAAGTATTTTGTTACGGCAGGCCAAATGAACTAAGACAGAAATTGCTACCAAAAAGTAGAGTGTGGCTATAACGAATACTTAAAAACCTGGAAGTGACTTTAGAACTGCGTTATGGGTAGAGCTTGGAAGAGTTTTGAAGTGATGCTAGAGAAAGCCTACATTGCCAAGAATGGATCTTAAAGGGTGATTCCATTGAGGGCTCAGAAGAAGAGGGTTGTAGAGAAAGCTTCAGTCTTCTTAGAGATTACCTAAGTAGTCATGAACGGAATGTTGGTAGAAATTCGGACAGTAAAGGCCATCCTGAGGAGGTCTCAGGTGGAAATGAGGAACATATTATGGAAAACTGGTGGAAAGGTGATCATTGTTCCAAAGTGGCAAAGAGCTTGGCAGAACTGTGTTGGTATCCTAGTGTTCTGTGGACCGGAGTGCCTGTGGATGGTGAAATTGAATATTTGGGAGAAGAATCCTCTAAGCACAGTGCTGAGGGTGCTGCACGGCTTCTCTTGACTGCTTATAGGAAACGCGAGGAGACAGAAAAGATTCAAAGACAGAGTTTATCATCAAAAGGGAAGCTGAAGTTAAAGACGCAGAAAATTCTCAGCCTGCCGATATCATAACGAATGAGAAAGCATGTTCGCGAGAGCACACCAAAGGTGTGAGTAAGGAGATTAGTATGTATTAGCCACATGCCAGTCATCAAGACAATAGAAGAGTGACTCTGAAGGCATTTTAAAGATCTGTGGGACTGCCACTCCCATCGCAAGCCCAGAGTGCCAGGGCCTCAAGGGCCGGACCGTTTCAAAGGAGAGGACTAGGGTGCCTGTGGGATCTCAGGGCTCTCTGCCCAGCATCACCTTAAAGCTCTGCTCCCTACTTGCCAGCAGTACTCCTCGGCCACCCTAGGTTTGGTTCGAGCAAGCCCTGGTACGGTGGTGGCTACTCCTCCAGAGAGCACAGGCAGTAAACCTTGATGGCATTTGCATAGTGCCATCTTCACTGGCTTGCAGAGTGCATGGGCCATGGGAGTGTGACTGCCTCCACCAAGATTTCAAAGGATGCCCAGGAGAGTCTTGGGGCTCAGGCAGAGAGCTGGAATGGGCTCCTCTCAGTAGCCGCCTTGATACAGTGGCTCCCGGATCCAGAGCTGCTACTCCTATGCTACAGCTGTTACAAGGGGATATAGCTGTGTCCTGATTGCCCAATCATTTTTCAGTTCTGGCACTGTAATTCCCCAAAAGAAAGCAACCCCTCTTGTAATGTGTTTAATTTTTTTTTTTTTTTGAGATGAAGTTTCGCTTCTGTCACCCAGCCTGAAGTACAGTGGTGCGATCTTGGCTCATTGAAACCTTCGCCTCCTGGGTTGAAGCGCTTCTCCTGCCTCAGCCTCCTGAGTAGCTGGGATTACAGGCAGCCACCACCATGCTCGGCTAATTTTATATATATATATATTTTTAGTAGAGACAAGGTTTCGCCATATTGGGTAGGCTGGTCTTGAACTCCTGACCTCAGGTGATCTGCCTGCCTCGGCCTCCCAAAGTGCTGGGATTATAGGCAGGAGTCACCGTGCCTGGCCTAATTTCTGTAACTATGTGGTTGTTATAATTTTTTCCCCATAAAAGTAGCATTAGTAAAATTTCAGAAAGAAAATTTTTAAAAACCTCTTATCTTCCAAAATATTCTAGCAAAGGAGATATCAAATATATTTTCTTGTGAACAGGTCAGAATCACTGAGTTTCCTTCTGAAATAAAAATCTGATCTATCTTTTCCTCAGTGCATTTGTATTTTCACTTATCAAAACAATATGCATACATCAAAAGTGTAGTTAGGAAGCCCATTCATAACCAGGATTCAAAAGTTATTGGGCATGTAAAGAAGTCTACTATCAGCTGAACTCAGAGCACTCTTCAGAATTTACTGAGCATGGAAGAATAATTTTTTTACTACAAATAAAATGGCAAAACAGGAAACATTAAAGAAATCTTTTTTAAACCTCTAATCGCTATTTCTTTCTGGCAGCTATCTCTTTGGAGAAAAATATCTAATGACCTCTCTTTACCAATCAGATTATTATCATAATGGGTTCATGTCCTAAAGACATCACATTAAAGTAGAAGCAGTAGCTGAACTCAGATTCTATGGAATATAAATTTAGACATTTTCCTGCCTTATGTAGTGAGTTTTAAAACAGAACATCAAGACATCAAGAAAAAGTGCCACTTTATTCATGTAGACTAAACTTCTTGTTCTTATCATATTTATGTTAACACACATACTCACACACTTTCTCAATCATGTAGTATTTGCAGGAGGCAAATAAATTTCTTGTTCAAAATAGCTCTAGTTTATTGTAGTTTGTGGGCCCACAAATAGTTCAGCCCAAAGGAGTACAGGAAAAACGGGGGACAAGAACCACAGCTCTGTTTGAGAAGGTTCACAGACACCCAGTCAGTACAAAATAATGAGGTGTACGTGTTAGTTTTACCTAATATGCAGCAGTGATGTGGATTAGGAATGTTTAGTAGCCTTGCGGCCCTGTCAAGGGGTAAAATACACGTTCAAGGAGAAAATAAACTTTCTCTTTAAATACCAGCACTACTTCTGTTTAAACTGTGTTACACCATGAACCTGAATTCATCCTATGCTTAACATTTTTCAGGTAAATTAGGCTGCCCGATAGCTGACACCTACCAGTCACAAAAGGAAATATGCTCCAACATGGAGGGAAGGGCCACTCGCCAAAAGACCACTTCCTATCTTTATCAGACACCAGTGAGCCATTCTGGTTGATGACTGCCCCTCACTGTGACTAATAGACTGGTGCGGAGTTCATTTTGCCGAATCAGCTTGGTGGTGCCCTCAGATTTTGCCTGTAGGAAACCAGTGTTTGCACCTGCAGGAACCAATTTGTTCCTTCATGGACCTAAAACCACTGTTGCTTTCAGTGGATCATGGGAATTGGAAATAAATACTAGGATATGCTACTAGTGAGAAAATGAACACATGCGCACGCATGCATACATATATTAACACACGTGCACACACACAGCAGTTGTTACCTCCTGGTGATTTTGGTTTCAGGACTGACCTACACCTCAAACCAAAATGAATGAACTAACAAAAACATACAGTCTCAGCCTAGGAACTTGGCCAAAAAGGCTTTTAATCTAACATAAGTTTTATCGTCAAAATCATTTCCCAACGGAAGTACTTATCCTTCGGTGAAATAACATACCTCAAACTTTTAAAGCTTATTTGTGATCAGGTCCAGTGACATTACCGTATCTCTAGGTGCAATCAAGTTTGTATATGGGGTCAGTGTAGTCTACAGAAACACATCAAAAAATGCAGGCAGGTACCCAGAGCTAATGACCCAAGTTTTCTAAAACTTGTTTCATAGATAACAACAATTCTTTGCAAATAGAAGAAGAGAATCTAATATTCTTGACCCGAATACCCCCCTCAGCTTGGACACATCATAATTTGAAAACATCCACAGGCGAAAGGGAAAGTTAGTGAAGCCTAAACACACTGAGAATCACAAGGCTAATTCAGGACACTCAGGCAGAACCCAAGACATGTCTCAATCACAGAATTACATACTTGGTAATGCTCCCTATCTAAATTTGCCTTGTCCATACCCAGAACACTTTCCATTCTGTAAATAATACATTATCATAAGCCTTACCTGATTATTCTAAGTTTTCCCTCCTCAGGTAGGAAATTTGAAAGAACATGATTTTGCTATAGTTTAAAAAATGCAAAATCAATGTGAGCTGGGTGCTATCTCTGAACTGATCCTATAGAGTTAAAAAAATAAAATGTGTATTTGTGTAGTTCTTGCTGTGGACTGAATTATGTGCCACCCCACACCCACTACTGCCCCAAATTCTTTTCTTTTCTTTTCTTTCTTTTTTTTTTTTTTTTTTGGAGATTGAGTCTCACTCAGTTGCCCAGCCTGGAATGCAGTGGCGTGATCTGGGCTCACTACAACCTCCCCTCCCGGGTTAAAGTGATTCTCCTGTCTCAGCCTCCTGAGTAGCTGGCATTACATGTGTGCAACACCACACCCGGCTAATTTTTAGTGGAGACGGGGTTTTGCCATGTTGGTCAGGCTGGTCTCAAACTCCTGACCTCAGGTGATCCACCCACCTCGGCCTCCCAAAGTGCTAGGATTACAGGCGTGAGCCATTCGCCCAGCCTACTGCCCCAAATTCTTATATTGAAGTTACAACCCCCACTGTATTTGGAATAAGGAGGTGAGTAAAGTTAAACGAGGTTATAAGAGTTGGGTCCTAATCTGATAAAGCTGGAGTCCCTATAAGAAGAGGAAGAGGCTGGGTGCTGTGGCTCATGACTATAATCCCAGCACTGTGGGAGGCCAAAGTGGCAGGACTACGAGGTCAAGAGATCGAGACCATCCTGGCCAACACGGTGAAACCCTATGTCTACTTAAAATACAAAAATTAGTTGGATGAGATGGCATGTGCCTGTAGTCCCAGCTACTCAGAAGGCTGAGGCAGGAGAATCACTTGAACCCAGGAGGTGGAGGTTGCAGTGAACTGAGATTGCGCACCTGCAGCCTGGGCAACAGAGCAAGACTCTGTCTCAAGAGGAAAAAAAAGGAAAAGAAGAAGAAACGCCATAGTGGTCTCTCTGTGATTTGCAAATACAGTGAGACGGTGGCTGTCTATAAGCCAGGAAGAAGGCCCTCACCAGGAACTGAATTGTCCAGCACCTTGATCTTGGATTTCCCAGCCTCTGGAACAGTAAGAAATACATTTCCATTGTTTAAGCCACCCAGTCTGATTTGTTTTTAGAGCAGCCCAAACACACTAAGATGATTCTTTTTTACTTGTTTAATAGGTCTCCAAATGGACCATCTGGGTTTCTCTTTAAATAATTCCAAACCTGTCCTCATATTGAAAGGTCAGCTGAGACATACAACTATTAAATAATTGCCAAAGGGCATAGGCCAGGCATCTGGAGACCCTTTCAGTGCACTCAGGACCCTAGAGATTCTGGTGGAACCCTCTGGAGATCAGGAGTGGGCAGCTAACCCTCTGTCTGATAGCATTACTGCCCAAGTCACCCATGGCTGCTAAGGGGTGTCTTCCATATCCCTCTACAACCCTGGGGCAGAAAAGACATTCAAGAAGCACTGACTTATCCCTTGCAGTATTAGTTTTAGGGTCTTTAAATATATATGTAAATATAAATATAAAGTTTTAGGGCCTTTAAATATATGTATGTATATACACACATATATACACACATATATATGTAAGTATAATGTCTTAGGATCTTTAAATATATATACTTAAATCTATAAATTTATAAAAATATCTTTAAT
>NW_016824041.1:437183-444115 GCF_001698545.2 Rhinopithecus bieti | reverse complement strand
AAATTTATAAAAATATATTTATATAAAAATATATATTTAAAGGCCCTAAAACTTTATATTTACATATGTGTGTATATATATGTGTGTATATATATTTAAAGGTCATATATATATATGGATATATATAGAGAGTCATCTTCTTGGATACCAATTTTTTTTTTTGAGATGGAGTTTCACTCTTGTGCAATGGCTCATCTCGGCTCACGGGAATCTCTGCCTCCCGGGTTCAAGCAATTCTCCTGCCTCAGCCTCCCGAGTAGCAGGGATTACAGGCGCCTGCCACCTCGCCCACTAATTTTTGTACTTTTCTCCATGTTGGTCAGGCTGGTGAGAAGGTGTTTTGAATGAGGTAGAACGCCTGACCTCAGGTGATCCACTCACTTTGGCCTCCCAAAGTGCTGGAATTGCAGACGTGAGCCACTGTGCTTGGCCACCAACATTTTTTTTTAATAAAGATGGGGTCTCGCTATGTTGCCCAGTCTGGTCTCAAACTCCTGGCCTCAAGCAATCCCCACACCTCAGCCTCCCAAAGAGCTGAGGTTACAGTTTTAGGGCCTTTTTAAGGGAAAAGGAACTTTGCCCTTTATTTTCTTACTAAGCTGAGTTCAAGGATAGCTGCTCAACACAACCAAGTCCTTATCCCTAGTTCTATCTCCCACCTTCTTAAACCAAGCCCAGACCTGATCTAACCTTTTCTTGATGCCTCAAGATTATCTTCATGTAGATAATTTTTATAGAGGTCTATAATTCAATGTTACCACTAAAGAAAGAGAGGTTTGTTGGGCTGTTTCTACACTGAGTGAAATCAGACAGCTTTTTGTTGTTGTGAATTTTGTTTTTTAGTCATATAGGCAATAGGTTTGGAAATTTTAAAGCACTTTCTTTGTCTTAATTAGATGGCATTATGATACTCATTATAATAGATAATAGTTGACGTTAATCAAAACAACCAACTTTCCAATTGAATTGATAAACCAATCAGTCCCCCAAGGCACTTTGTAGCGTACTATGTAGAGTGAGAATAATTAGATGTATTTGTACAATATGGTGAAAATTAAAAGTAAAAAAAAAACTTATATGATTTGTAACTGTAATTTAAAGTGTTTGGATTTTTTTTTTAATGATAATTATCATCAGCAATTCTCTGAGGAAATTGCTAATAAAATTCACTTGGACTTATAAACTGAGGAGCCTAAGTCGAAAATTAAACAAGCAAATACCTATTTTTTTTGAAAGAACAATGTGCACATTTGCTTATTTTCTTCCACTGGATTGTCTTTATTCATCCGAGCATAGAAAGATGCTGTTTGAGAAGGGCTTTGGCCTGTAAGAATTCACATACCCCTCAAATGCCCAAGTATTAATCGGTTGGATCCCTTTATACTCCTTTATATTTGGTCTTTAGTACCCTGGTGTGAACAGAGAATTCTGAACAAGTTTTGATGCAGAGGGGAATGCTCTGTCACCCTTAGGGAGTTGAGAAGTCTATGTGGGCTGAACTGTGCCACTGGACTCAGATCTAGGTTAAAATACTGCTCAGAGTAGACAGAAAAGCTCTTCAATGCAGTGATTTGCAACCAGAAATCCCTAGGGACTTGTTAAAGTACAGATCACTGGGCCACTGGGCCGACTCCCAGAGTTTCTGCAGGTTTTGGGTTGGGCTGAGAATTTGCATTGCAAACAATTCCTCAGTGCTGCTGCTGGTGGTCTGAGGACTGCCCTTTGAGAACCATCGCTCTGTTGCTGTGAAACACAGTTTGATGAGGAGTAGGACTGTCTATATTTTCCAGGGTCAAGTAAAATCATGGAATCTTCAGTCCTTCTGGTTAGCATGAGAGGCCAGGATGCCAAAATACCTTCCCACGAATCATTCAAAATCTGCGCAAATATAAGGCCTTAGAATAATCCCATCAAATTTTAGAGCTTTCCAAGAAGGCAAATATCTTCTGACTTATATATTTCTATCTATATCTGTATTTATGCGTGTGTGTACACTTACATGTATATTTAATAAGTCAGATGCCTTTCCACTACTGTCTTCCCTTGTAAATTATCTGAGGTAAAAAAGTGCTGGGGTGACCCTACACTGACCCTCGTCCTATTGTGGTTAAAGGTAGAGAACTGGCCAAGAAAATAAATAATTCATTTTAAAGTCATGCAGTGGGAGATCTAAGAATGAGATTTAAATTTTGATGCTGAATCTCATTTATATGTATTCCAGAATAATCTTTTTTTTTCTTTTTCTTTTTCTTTTATTTTTTGAGACAAGGTTTTGCTCTGTTGCCCAGGTGGGAGTGCAGTGGCATGATCTCTGCTCACAGCAACTTCTGCCTCCCGCTCCTGGGCTCAATCCTCCCACCTCAACCTTCCAAGTAGCTGGGACCATAGGTTTGCACCTCCACACCTCGCCAATTTTTGAATTTTTTTGTAGAGACAGTGTTTCCCCATGTTGCCCAGGCTGCTCTTGAACTCCTGGGCTTAAGCAATCCAACCACCTCAGTCTCCCAAAGTGTACAGGCGTGAGCCACCATGTCCGGCCCAGGATAATCTTTGAAAACAAATTATACTTCGTATAGTCCCTAGAAAGCAAGGGTCTTAAATTGGGGTTTTTGGTTCCTAAGAGTTGCATAGGTATATAAAGTGATATTTTAACTACCTGAAGTCATATATAAAATATCTTATATATATGAAGTACACTTTTCCAGAAAAAGGGTCCATTACTTTTAAAAGCTTCCCACAGTGATCAGATAACCTTTTTTTTAAACTTTAGAAAGAAAATGTGTACCTATACATGCAGTAGAGAGAATCTTTACATGTCAATACTGGATTTCTCTAAAATCACATGAAAATCAAACTATTGATTTAAAATATCCCCCTGGACATAATGCTGGGCTGTGGCTCACAAGAAGTCAAAGAGATGTAGTCACTACCTTGCTTTCAGAAGTCCATTTGGAAAAAGAAAAACATCATGGCATATACAGGTGACAATATAAACAATGACCCAGTTCAGAAATCGTGTAAGTATCTAAGACATTTACATTACAGACAGTGACACCACTGTATTTTTCACAATAGGGGAAGAGCCAGGGATGTTGCATGCTTAGAGTTATGTTGAGTAGAAATCAATGCCCTACTTCCAGTTTGTCAAGACTGGCTTCACAGAGACTGTGGGACTTCTCTCTTCTCTTCGTTCCTCCCACCCTTTTCACAACCAAGTTCTCAGTTTATTTTTGGAGATAGGACAGAGGGTGGTTATGTTAACAACATAGATATTTAAGTGTTTACATTTTATTCAGTGACCTCTTTGATTTGAAGAGTTTCAAATGAAAAAATAGGTTGGGAACAGGCTTCCAGTGAAGTTGAACAAAGCTCACCTTCATGTGAAAACAGTCTGAGAATTGTGTTCTGGAACATTGCTGTTGTCACATTGTCACCTATGGAATAGAGCTCAAAACCAAGGGGTGGGGGAAGTTGCTTATGACTAAAGATTCAAAAGAATATCATTCTAAGGAAGGTGCCTGTATGGCACTGCCCAGGGAGGCAGCATGGTTCACTGGATGGTGAGTTTTCCAAGCATTTAGAAGTCATGTGAAATCCTGGAAGAATCAGTCCTACTGGTCAGCAGAACATGCTTGACTGCCAGTTCTATGTAACCATCATAAATTAATCTAGTATACCTTACCAAGTCTCTGCATAAGATCTGCAAACTTTAAAGCTCTCCAAGGCAATTATGTTTTGACTGAAAAACAACACTATTACTTGACTAGGCTTAAAGAAATATGAATGATTGGAAGTGGTGGGTTCTCTCTTCTTTCTCTTTTGTAATCTGACAGCACAGTTAGTTAGTTTACCATCAGACAGAACTCAAGGCTCATTTTACTCCTCCATTTACGAGCTCTATGAAAGCAAAACCTTATTTATCCAATCTGAGCCTCAACTTTCTTATAGGTAAATGGGGGATAATAGTGGGGATTTGTTATAAGAACTACGTAATAGACACAAAGCATCTGGCATATAAGCACATAAAAATGCTGGTCCCTTCCTCATTCTTGGAGATTTTAAAGATGACACACAAGTAAAACTCCACCGTCGTTTAATCTGGATGACTCTGTGGTGGTTTCTATGAATGAAATATTCAGGTACTTCAATTCAAATATTGTTTCTAATTTTGGAAAATCATCTACCTGTCAGTAAATATGAACATATTATATAAAGATAGTCTCATTATCAAGAAGTTTTAAAAAATTATTCTCTCTACAAACACTGAAAATGAAATACATTAAAAAAATAAACAGGAAATCAGTGTCATTGCCTACTGTTTTGCAGGCTGGGACGTTATTCCTAATTTGAAATCATTGGAGTGGATGTTATTCTCTAGATTGGAGAGTGGCCTCCAGGGGATATTTGTACACTCTGATGTTTGGGGGAATATGTTATTTACCACCTGTATGTTGCCTGTCTTGTTATTTTTGTTGGGAGTAAAGCTGTGGCCTTTACCTCCATTAGGTAGGGTAGTTTGGTTAATGGATGGCTAACAGGAAAGAGTGTAAGGGAAGCCAATGTTAATGTGAACTCCTGCCGTTTTTATTATAGTAGCACCCGCAATAGTTAAGGTTGGGCAGCCGTTTCCATTATGAACTCCTATTTCAGGGGTTTATAACTGAGCTGTAAAAATTTGCTCCAGGCTAAAACTCTCCTGATCGGGTCTTAGCCCGGGAGAATTTTTCCCCTATAATTTTTTTGAAAACTAGAAATCAATTTAGCCATTTAAAATAATTTCAAAACATGGAAATTTTAAAAAATCTTTAATTTTTATCACCTTAATTTCGGAGGTTGGAACTGAGGATGATTACATTTCCACATCTCTAACAAGAAAAGTGTCAAAATCATACCTTTCAAATGGACGTGTCAAATGTCTAAAGCAGACTGATGTAGCACTGTATCAAAAGCAGCGATTTCTTAGGCCATAAAATGAATCATTAAGTGTTACAAATATACCAGTATTCTGCTTATTTTAACGGTATTAATTTATTTCTTAATTAGATCTGGCCATAGAAATTGGGTAACTCTCCTAGAACTTATTTAATCACTTTGCGTGTTAGCAAAATAATACATTGACATGTTAAATTGATCGAAGTCTATTGAAGACATTAATGCCGTTTTTATACACATGTTTAGAAGTCTTTGAGAGATATAAGGGGACTTACCTACCTGGCCATAGAAACTTTATATATATCTGATAACAATAGGAGTTCATCTGGTATGACAGGAAAACCATAGGTACTGACATCACAGTATGTGATATTTTATTATTACTTCAATATAGTGAGACCAACAGATTAGGGGATAACTGCCATTGAAAAAAATGCTTTGTTACTCACAGACCCCAAGAGCAAAGGCAGGCCATGCCATGCCATGCCATGGGGTAGAGGGCACAGGGACAGCACCAGGATCAGTAAGGAGGCAGAGGGGGAGGGTGGGACTGTGAACAGAAGCCTTATGGTTTCCATGGGAAAGAATAGACAAAGCAGAGTGAACACACTTTGGATTGGCTAGTTTGAATAATTTTGGGGGACTTGGGTATGGGGGCTGTCCTTCCATATTCAGCAAGGCTCAGTTGTCAAAGCTTCAGCATATAGAAAATCAAAAGACATGATTAGCATATAGCATCAAGGCTCAGCTCCTGGACCTGACACTTTCTGATGTGCTAAATGAAGACTGGGCGAGAATTAATAGGAGTCTCCATTTCTACCTCATTGAAGAGGGGATTATAACTATGCCTCTATCCTCCTCTCAGCTGGATTCCAGACTACTCCTCCTGCTAGCTATGTGCCCTTGGGTAAGTTACTAAACTTCTCCGTGCTTTGGTTTTCTCATCGTTTTTGATGGTGAGAATAAAATGGTCTATGTCATAGGGTTACTGTGAGGATTAAATAAAATATTCCAAGTGAAGCAATCCACCCAGGCCGGCACATAGCAAGCACTAAATGAATGGTAGTTATTTCAAAACTGTAATTTTCTCATAAGCCCAACTCTCTATTGCAAAAGTCCATGGACTCGGAGGATGCTGATTTTGAAAAATGGCTCTACATATAGTAGAGTAGGGAGTAAAAACATTCTTGTTTCTCTCTGACTCATCTGCTGGTTATTAATTTAACTTGGTTGTTACCTTTCAGTACAAATGCATTCCAGGAAGAGAGTTCTAGTGAGTTTCAAGGACGCTCAATGCAATGGCAGGATACCATCAGGGGTTGCTAAGTAAGTCATCTTGCTTATTCTTTCAAGGCCTCTACTCCCTCCTCTATCCTTTTCTGTAATTGACTTCAGAAGTCATTGACGGGGATCCAAATTTCTCCTAAACCTGGCTAACATGATCACTTTGAACCAACACAATAAACTATTTGCCTATGCTGGCTGGACAAAAAGGAGGATTTTTAAAAAAAATTCAAGTTTAATTTTATTTTTAAAAATGTTTGTTAAACTTTGTTTTAGGAGAAAACACTTGTATCAATAAATGTCATCGGTAGCTAATGGACAAAGTTCACTTGCTACTTTCCTTTCTCCTCAAAACAAACAAACGAACAAACAAACAAACAATTGAACAAACTCTAAAACTTCCAGGAGAAATAAGCATAACCTAGCCAACAACAGAATTTTATACAATCCTACACGCATTCTCTTCAGTCAGTCATTTTGAGACCTGGTACATGCATTTTCCTAATATAGAATAACAATTATTATGGCAAAATACATTTTTCATACAACATACAATGTACATGATGGTAGCTGTGTTCAGTATTTCTCATATTTACCTGGAGGTACATGGTCTAATTGCTTAAAAAATTGTATATATTGGCTTTTACAGACATGTGGCTCTGTGAAGTTAACGGAAGAAATGGGTACCTTTTTCATCTGAGTAAAGGAAACAGAAT
>NW_016824041.1:429839-433637 GCF_001698545.2 Rhinopithecus bieti | reverse complement strand
TTTTTTGAGACTGAGTCTCGCTCTGTCGCCCGTGCTGGAGTGCAGTGGCCAGATCTCAGCTCACTGCAAGCTCCGCCTCCCGGGTTTACGCCATTCTCCTGCCTCAGCCTCCCGCGTAGCTGGGACTACAGGCGCCAGCCACCTTGCCCGGCTAGTTTTTTGTATTTTTTAGTAGAGACGGGGTTTCACCGTGTTAGCCAGGATGGTCTCGATCTCCTGACCTCGTGATCCGCCCGTCTCGGCCTCCCAAAGTGCTGGGATTACAGGCTTGAGCCACCGCGCCCGGCCAAGGAAACAGAATTCTAATAACTGTGGCAAAAGCAAAGGCTCCTTTAGTCAAGCATGAATTAGTAAATCATATTAAAGTAACTCTTTCCAAATTGTGAAATTATTGTGTCAAAGTGTAGGAATATTTTTATGGTTCAATGTTGCAATCCAAAATTATACCAGGTTGCACTGTCATAAACAGTGCATAAATACACAATTTTTTTTTCTTAGTCTCAACCAGCAATGAGTGCCAAAAGTAAATAATATTTTGCTAACTTACTTGGTATGATAGTTTGGTGTTGAGTTCATTTGTATTTCTTAAACTCTTAATGAGATTAGGCATTCTTTGTGCTTCCTTATTGATTAATTTTTATTTCAGGTATTTAACCTTTGGCTATTAGCTGTTGCAATCTTAATATTTCTCTTACAAATTTTCATGTGCTCCTTAGGTGTTAACTAATTATATACAACAATATTTTGTTTCCCATCTAGTTTTTATTTCAGTTATTCGTAACATTTTGTTGTGTGAAAGTTTGTTTGCTTCTAGGAGTATAGGTGGTGAGATATTTAATTAACTTTTTTGTTGTCAATTTATAACTCTATAGCAATGTGATTAGAGATTGTGATCTGTATGCTTCCAATTTTTCGAAGTTTGTTGAAGTTATTTTGTGGCCTTTTACATGGTCAAGTTTTTAAGTGTTCCATGTGTACTTGAAAAGAACACGTATTTTCAATTGTTAGTGCATTGTTCTCTGTATGCCAGTTGGATCAAACTGATTTTGTATTGTTCAATCTATATCCTTAAAATTTTGTCTGTTTGATATGCTACTAGAAGAAGCATGTTAAAACCCCTTACTTTAATGGTATATTTGTAAGTTTCTTTTATGATTCCATCAGTTCTTGTTTTGTACTATTGAAACTATCTTATTTGATGCATATATATTTGGAATTACTTTGCTTTTGGATGAAATGGCTTTTAAAGAATTATATAGAAATCCTTTTAAAATTAGATTTTAATGAAATCTATTTTATCTGGTATTTGTATAAGAATACCAGATATCTTTTGGTTAGTATTTTTTTTTTAAATATGTTTATCTCCATCATTTTGCTTTTAAACTTTCTGTATTTTACAATTTACAATGTCTCTTAGAGACTACCTAAATTGTAAAAACCTAGGATTTTAATTATCTCTCTTTAAATCATTATGTTTAGGCTTTCATGTTTATTATAATTATTGATTTATATGAATCTTTCATATGAATGTACTCTAATTTACGTATCTGTTCTCCAGTAGCTTCACATTTAGATTTTCTAAAATTTCTGATATATTGCTGTAAGGAACTCATCTATAATATTTTAAGATAATAAACTATGGGGTCAGAAGCCCATTGCACACCATTTGCTATGTGATTTCGGATAAGTTATTTAAATTGCCCCACCCTCAGAATCCTTACTTGACAAATGGGCATAATTTTCTTATTTACTTCTCTTAAGTCTCCTATGAGTATCAGTGGAAATATTTAATGTAAAACAATGATCTTAACAATTTAACATGAATTTGAAAATCATCTTGTCATATTCTCTTCACCTAAACAAAAACAATGGCAACTTTATTGGTATATTTGAATTCAATTTCATCAAAACCTTAAGATAATTAGGAAGAATTGACATTTTAGTTAATTCAGTATTTCTTTAAAAATGTGGTATCACTTTCCATTATTTAGATAGACTTCATCCTCCCCATGTCCAGTGGGATCATCTTTCTAAAACTCAGATAAAATCCTGTCACTTCTTTGTTCAAACTTTTTTTTTTTTTTTGGTAGAGTCTTGCTCTGTCATGCAGACTGGAATCCAGTGGTACAATCACAGCTCACTGCAGCTTTAACCTCCCCAGCTTAAGCAATCCTCCCACCTCAGCCTCCTAAGTAGCTGGGACCACAGGCACAGCACCATACTTGACTAATTTTTTTTTATTATTATTATTTGTAGAGATGAGGTCTCACCTTGTCACGCAGGCTGCTCTTGAACTCCTGGATTCAAGCCATCCTCCTGCCTCGGCCTTCCAAAGTGTTGGAATTACAGGTGTGATCTGCTGCACCTGGCCTTCTTTGTTCGAACTCTTTAATGGACTTCTGTGGTCTACTAAGTGGTGTAAGTCCTTGCATTTGACTTGCAAGTTTACTTTTCTGATAGGATGCTATTCAGATTCGTCCTGAATTCCAATCATCCCTAATTACCTACAGCTCCATGAACACATGGAGGTCTTGCAGGCTTCACTGTCTTTGTATTTACCTCTGCCTTCTCTCTAGAGTGCCTACCCTTGAATTATATATCTGCCAAATGCATGTTCGTTTTTCAAATTTATACTCAGAATTTACATCACAACAAAGCCACTCTATTGGTTTCTCACTCCAATTACTCTGCTTCTATAGTGTAATTACTTCTTTTGTTTCCATGTCTTTTTCTTTCCCAATAGATTTTGGCCCTTGATAGCAGAAATTGTTTATTTTTAAATCTCTGGATCCCCTGAATATACAGTAGAACCTAAAGGTGGACGGTGCTCAAAAATTGATTAAATTGGTAGTTGTATGGCAACTATTCTGAAGGAATGGCAAACTTTTTGTTTCTAAACAGGAGAAAATTTCTCAGATAGTAGTTTTATAACCTAATCACTTTAGAATAATATACATATCAAAATAAAGAAATATCATTCTAGGCATTGTGTAAGACAACGTTAGAATCTACTGTCTTTGCATCCAAATATATGCCATCTTGGCTGGGCACAGTGGCTCACACCTGTAATCCCAGCACTTTGGGTGGCTGAGGTGGGCAGATCACTTCAGCTCAGGAGTTTGAGAGCAGCCTGGGCAACATGGTGAAACCCCATCTCTACAAAAAAATACAAAAATTAGTCAGGCGTGGTGACGTGCATCTGTAATCCCAGCGACTCTGGAGGCTGAGGTGGGAGGATTGCTTGAACCTGGGAGACAGAGGTTGCAGTGAACTGAGATTGCGCCACTGCTTTCTGGCCTGGTGACAGAGTGAGATCCTGCCTCAAAAACAAAACAAACAAACAAACAAAAACAACCCATCCCCCCAAACAAAAAAACAAAACAAATATTTGCCACCCTTTTGAGAGTTTATACTTCCAATATAAACTTTATGTTAAAAAGGAAATCCTGTGAAAGTCCTATGGGAAACTTTTTAAGTTGAATAAGAAATACGTCTTATAATTCATTGCAGTACTTATTGTTTCTTATAATCTCATGATAATAAATGTATTAAGGACATAGTCTGTGTTCTAGGTTTTCCCACATGAAAAACTAAAACCAGTAGCCAGTTTCTTGGGTATATAGTTTCACTGTGTGCTCAGTTAAATAGATCTGTGTTAATACCTTTCTCTTTCACGTCACAACACATAAAATTAAATGTTTCAATTGTTTTGTTTTGCAAGAGTTTACAGAAGGTAATTCTACCTGTACTTGTTAGTTTTTTCTCAGTGAAAAAAAATTATATATATATATATATATA
>NW_016824041.1:350203-429588 GCF_001698545.2 Rhinopithecus bieti | reverse complement strand
TATATATATAGTAAATGCTGCTTTAAGTTTATTCCTTTGTGTCTGAAAATAATAAATTACTTCACTATTTGGAATGACTTATAAAATAAAGCATCTGTAATATTTTCATCTGCCTTGCATAAAAGAAAATGAATGTATTATTGTTCATGTATTTTATTTGGGGTTTCAGAATTTTGATGTTTAGAGCAGTCGTTCTCAATTTCCTCTACCGCACCACATGTGAAAGATGACATTAACATATCTGACACTCTGTGGTTGGTGATGCAGATAAGCTCTGTTATTTCCCCCTGCAAGTCCCTGCAAGTTTACTGCAATTCTACAGATTTCTCTTCCTCTCCAGAAAGTGTATTTGAATGCAATCAATAAGACTGACCTTAATTAAATGAATAATTTGCATATAAGCTAATTTTATAAATAATTAACTCACTTGCACATTTTGTTTTTTGTTATTAATAGTGAATTATGGATGCCCAAACTGGTGTTTGGTGACAATGGGTTTGAAGAAAAAAAAAATCAAAGGCAAAAATCTACCAGATATTTTAACAAATTATAGAAATAGTTGAGGAGCTTACAAGGGATTTAAAATTCTACAAATTTTGGATAAATTGTGATGATAAGAAAAGAGAAGTTGTAAATTTCATGGGATGTAGGAACTCACCCTTTATTATGCGATTACTTCATCTATTAGGTGAGTCTACTCTAAAATTAACATTCCATTAGATGAAGGAAAGAGAATAATGGATTAATGCCTTTTAGAGCCTAATTTTTAAAAAAGTCTTGATTAAATTGTGTTGTAAAACAAAATACTTTGCATTCATGGTTGATGAAAGAACAGACTCTACATGTTCTTGCTTTAGTGTGATTACAAGTGTTCTTTCTGGAATGTCCCCTAGTCTCCATAAAGGAAAATCCTATATTTCCTTTAGAACATCCTCACAACTCAAATAATTTTAGCCTTGGTGTATCCTGGGGGCTCTAAACTATATTAGCCAGTTGTCTACTCTTAGCTTTACTTGGTTATCTCAAAGGCAGCTCAAAATCAACAGGACCTATATTCTCCCCCTTAAACTGGATCTTTGGCTCAGAACTGAATGGATGACCCATAGGGACAGTGGACAGAGTTTCATTCTTGACTCGCTTCCTGGTAATTATCTTGGGCCAATTTCTCATCACCTCTTCCCTGATCAAGGCATTGGGTTTCTATCCAGTCACCATAGGTAGCTCGATCCCTGCTTCAATTTTTAATGTCTTCTCCATAGCCCAGCTGGAGTGACTGAGTTGAAGTACAAACACAATCATGCATGATCCCTCCTCCAGAGTCTGTGTTGTCAGAGTGTACACGCAAGCACACACACACAGACACATTCACTTACACAAAACCTTTCAATGACTCCCCAATTCTAAGATAATGACCAGAATCCTGAATACAATATGCAAGGTCCTGTGTGTCCTGTCTATTGGCCCCAAATTCATTTTGTGTCAGCTGTTTGTACTCCAGCCACATGAACTTTCTCTTGGACACTCTATGCTCCTGTTGGACTTGGTTTCCACAGATACTTTGTCCCCACCCATGGGATACCCCCTGCTTCTCCTCCCAGACTCTGCCTTGGTTAACTATTTATCTGGTTAACTCCTAATCACCCTTTAAGCTCAACTTACAGATCACTTTTTTAGTTGTCTTCTCTGACCCTCTAAATTAGTTTATCCTGTACCAAATTCTCAAACTCATATCTTCGTTTACCGTGTACAGTTAACGTTTATACCATTTTTTTGGTGAAAATTTGATTAAGATCTGCTTTCTACAGTAGATCAGCTCTGTGATGGTGAGGACCTTGTATTTGCACTCACCATTTTATCCTCTCCAGATTACATGGCTTAATATCATTCAACCATACTCAAATACAGGTCTTTTGATTCCAAGAACTACTTTTAAAAAATTCCATTGTTAAACAGAAATATATTTACTTTTAGAATGCTATAGGCAATGAACAACCCCAAAGGATTTTTAATTTGGTATCCACGGTGCTCACTTTTATTGGAGATAAACACATTAAAACTATCCTGGATGTTGACTGAATTACAACCCAGTATGGGGTTATAAATGCAATATGTAGTGTTGCCATATTTTCTCCACTTTTCAGGTAAGAAAAAGTAAAACTCAACTCACCCCAATGAACAACTATAAATAATAATGGTGGCATTCTTCTTTTGTCTCTTTCTTTGCAACTGCTAATGTGGTTTGACAGCTATCTCTATTCTTTTATGAACTCTCTGCCAGCTGTAATAAGTGACGGGGAAATCAGGCAGCAAAATTTTTACGTGCCAATTCTCACCCAACCTTTCCAAAGAAAACAAAAAACAGGAGTGTTTGAGTGTATAAAACATTTTGAATGAGATGTTTTAACTTACAATATATAATTTCAGCTTTAAATATACGTTTGTAGGCTTTGAATGTAAGGTTAGTTTTTACATCAGAATAAGTTGATGACAGACTATTTTACAAAAGGAATAGCGCAACTTTTTGAGAAATAAAGATACTATGATACAATGTTAAATAACTATTTACTTTTGTACACATATAAAACAAACATAGAAAATCTTATGTTGTGGAAGTATATGTGGTTGCCTTTGGTGCTCAAGAATTTAATCACTTTTACAGAAGTGGTTAAAAAACTATGGGTGATTTTTCCAGTCCAGACTCTAATAGGAAGCTGAGTGGTAAAGTAATACTTTAGTAATATTGCTAGCATTCACTCAAGCTCATATTTATTTGCTCCAATGTAAGGTATTAAAACTTGGGCAACTAGTGAGTTATTTAAAAGTTGATGATGAGAGTGGAGGTTTCCTTGAAGAAAAAAGCCTTAAGAGAGGTCAAGACCTCACCGTGACCTCAAATGTAACTATTACCCTACTGGTTAGTTGAAATTGGAGATCAAAGTTCTAATGTGCTAAATGTATTTGGCTGTGAATAGTTTCATGCAAAGGGTAAAAAGAAGTATTTGATAGTATGACTTTTTTCTGAGGAAAATATGTATACTCTTTAAAAAATAAAATTGTAAACAGCATAATAAAGTAATATTTTATAACAATGGACTTCCTGATCTTTTACATCTTTTAATAAGTTAAATTATCTGCACAGATTCTATTAAAATAGATTTTTAAGATGTAGAGTGCTTAGTTCATATTTATCTGAATTTTAACACATTTTGGGTTTTTTACATATATTTTAAGAACTTCAAATTTGGGGGGAAAACGAAAATCCTTTTAACAAGTAACTTTTCCTTTTATCTTTCTCGCTTTTCCCCCCTTTCTTTCCAGAAATAGGCAGTTTTACTGCAAAACATACTTTTAAACTGTAATCCTGGGATTACCTAAATCAGAATCATCACATAGGTGCTTGTTAGAAATCCAGGTTCCTGAACCTCACCAGAGACTTGTTGGATCAGTATCTCTGGGGAAGAGCTTGGAATCTGAATATCTAACCAGCTTCCTGGGTGATTCTGACAATATCCTTAAATTTAGGAATTACTCTTTTAGAAGATATTACAAATATAGGATGAAAGTTACTAGAATTGGGTGGCAAGTCTTATTCCTACGAAATCCTTCATCTCTTAAGATGAGCGCTAACACCTTTGCAATGAAAGATTTGTCATTCTTTTTTCCCGGATTATCTTTATCTTGCCCAGAATCCCATTTGGTCTGTGTCCTACTCACTACTCTGTTGATCATGGCCTTGGCTGCAGCAGGGGGAAGAGACAAGTTTGGAAAGAACCCTGTCCTTGGGTACGTTTTCATTCTTACTTTTCTCTTTTCATTTGTTTCTCCTTGTTTCGTTTCGTCTTCTTCGATTCTATTTTTGCTCTTGGGTATCTGGAATTTAGGAGCATGGAATTTGGAGCAAGTAACAGACATTCCTTCAGGAATACATACAAGGAATATAGCAAGGACTTAACAGTCAGGCAAGGATACCAACACGAAAACACATTTTTAAAAGCCAATACTGCCTAGTTGCAGGGTGCAGGTAGACTTTTACTAATAAACCAAAAGGCAGAAACAAACAAAAAGGGTTTCTGAAGGAGAAAGAGTGATTTTTTTTTCCCCCGGGCACCACTCAACTCAGATAATTTTTTTTTTCTTGTTGAAAGCAAGGAACGTTTATAAAATCTCTCTTAGTGCAAGACATTATATCGCAGGGCACTCGCAGAGCACATTTGCAAGCAATTGCATTAATTATGCAGCTAGGAATTAAGATTAGAGCTAGCAGAATTTCAATTAGATACCTAAGTCTGTGTAGTTTAAAAATGAAATTTCCAACAATTGCAACGTATGAGAATTAACTGATGATAGTACGTTCGTCCTTATACAAGGAAGATCTCAGATATGTATAAGGATATTTTGGGAAACAGAAGTCAATCGGAGGACAAATAGGAAATTGATGAGGGAGGAGGAGGAATCAGAACAAATTGGAGATATTTTCCTGACATGCTTTTCTCAGGGCTTAATCTACTCCTTTCGCAGGATGGAAGAATCTCAAATACACTGCCTGTCCGTGAACAGTCTTTGTGGATTAACTTTCTAGTAACCGGCATCTATTCCAGATGTGGATTTAGTTTTTCTCAATGCATTTTTTTTTTTTTATTTATAAATTTGCACATTCAAAGAACCCTTTAGGCATGGTGATGGCCTGAATGGCATTGACAGTCCTTATCTTCATGCTCAGAGGTGAAAAGCCAGGTGAGGAGCAGTACCTGCAGAACCATGTCTAAGAAAAATCTATTCTAGTTTTGGACATTGCCCGTCTAAGGGCCCTAACAAACATGATTTTAAAAATTTAATGGAGTAGGAAAAGAAGATTAGCAATCAAAGGAACTGGCCGCTGGTCTGTTTGGCATGGAGACAACCACTTAAGGTCTTGGAACCTCAGTTTTTACCTCTTTGACTTGAGGTTGGCAGGTGGCACGTGGCATGGGAGAAACATTGAACAATGATGTTGAACGAAGAGAGTCTCAAAGATCCATTCCAGTCCTAAAATTCTTTCGAATCCTTTTATTTCCTTAAATGCTCTGTAAATACGTTTTAAAAGATTAGCTCTGTTCTTTCTTTTCTAGATCTTTGCCTTAGAGTTTTGATGAAGCACTGGGGTTTGTACCTGGTTCTTTTAACGTTGTTTGTTTACACCTGGGCACAGACAAGAAGGGGCTGGAATTCATTGCCTCAATGCTGGCATGTTCCCTACCAGACTGTAGGCTGCTATAAATCATTTTACTAGGTTCTATTTCCTGAATATTTCTTTTAGGTAGTGGGGGAGGGTGGGCTGTAGAATTCAAAACAGATTTATTGAAAGGCCTTTGAGAATAAACTGCAAGGGATGACCCAGCTGTGGCTGCTCCTGCATCACACAGTGAAGGACTCCCAAAGAAAAAGACTAATAATTAGTTTCATTTGTAGGTGAAAGAAGGTCTTTGAAGACGTCTGGCATTAATTATAATGGTGGGCACTGTTGCCATTTCCAAATCCTGGTTTTTAGATCATGCACTGTCATTTTAGAGAGGGCTTTGCATCTCCTCTTTAAGAGTACTTAATCGGGCATAAGTGGTGAAAGTCTGGACAGACACTGTGGGCAAGGTTAAATAACACATCACATCCCTTTCTTGGAACACTCACCCTTGGAAGTTGAATTACAGGCTCCTCTGAGTAATAGGGGTTTTGCTCTTTGTCCTAAGAAATGGGCTAACGTTCTGAATGGCAGCAGCAGTGCAATTGTGCTTCAGCTACATCTTGCACTTGGTCATTGGCCTGAGTTTTTCTTTTCACCCTATTTTCTTATCATCTTGTGAATCTCTTGTACCCCTGCCCCAATCCCACATAATCCTAGTTTCCATACCATTTGAACAACTACTGAACTCTAAACACATGCTTTGTGAGACAAGCCACTTCAGATGCCCTGCTGGGTGACTTCACTGGCTACCAGATTATCAGCACCTGGAAATCCCTAGGTGCCATATGGCCCAGGGCCATAGAGTCTTTGGGTCCCATATGACCCAGTGGACTCCTGGGTCTTGTGAGTTCAATATATGGTGGGACCCAGGGCCTGAGAGGGCTCAAAGCATTGCTCTCACAAAGCCAATTCTACTCCTTATCTGCTTTCCTATAACTCTACTGCTACTAGTACTAATTGAAGTAATTCTTACTTATTGAAGCTTTACTGTGTATTAAGAACTACTTTTCATGCAATCTGACATTTAGTCCTACAAGAGCTTTGTGAAGTTCTAAAATATTTCCATTTTATGCACAAGAAAACAGACACAGGGAGGCAAAATAATCTGTACTTGTCACACAGTCAACATTAGGAGTTGAATTTTTAACCCAGGAGGTTCTGATCCCAAGGCCCAATAACCATGAGTATTGCTAGCTTTGTGGAGCCCCAAGAAGTCATATGATGTAGTGCTCCTTTTGCTTTCTGAATATTCAAACTTTTGCCTCTTTTTGTGTATCTGACGCCAGAATATCTAATGGACCCCTGAGCCCCAGTCTTTTCTCCCTGATTTATTGACCTGTCTCTAAGAATGACGGGTTTGGACAAGCACATTGTGTTAGTTATCAATGACTGCATGACAAATTACCCCAAAACATGGTGGCCTGAAACAACAAGCCTCTATTATCTTACAGTTTCAGAGGATCAGGGGTTTGAGAGTGGCTTAGTTTGGTGCTTCTGGCTCCTGGCCTCTCTTGAGGTTGCAGTCAATTCACTGGCTGAGGCTGCACTGTTTGAAGCTTTGACTGGACCTTGAGAGAACGCTCGTGCCCTTGGCTCTTGGCTGGAGGCTTCAGTTCCGTGCCAAAATTACCTCTCTGCAAGGCTGCCTGAGTGTCCTCAAAACAAAGCAGTTGGTTTCCCCTGAATGAGTATCCAAGAGAGTCCCCAAGACAGAAGCCACAGTCTTTTCAAAAGCTAATCTTGGAAATGACACACTTTCATTTCAGTGGTGTTATGTTTACTAGAAGCCCGTCACTAAATCCAGCCTCCTTGCTCTCAAGGACAGGGGAATTATACTCAGCTTCCTGAAGAGAGATGTATCAGAGAATTGATGGACATATTTTTAAAACCACCAAATGCACATACTTGAGAAGTTACTTCAGGCAAGCAGTCTTGCTAACCTCAGGACTGAACTCCATTTATTGAGATATCTAGGGTAGAAAAGAGAACATTCCTGCTTAGAGTCAGGTAAAACTGTTCTAATGCAGCTTTTGCCAGTTACAGGTTGTACTAGCTTGGATGATACTCACTAGTGCTTCAGTTTCCTAATGTGGAAAATTGAGATGATAGTGCTTCATTTTCATGTTATGAGAATTTATAACTTAGAATTTCTGTGAAACTGCTCTGGAAAAACTCCCAACCTAAAGAAATGATAAATGCTTGAGTTAACGGATATGCTAATTACCCTGATACGATCAGTATATGTTATATGTATTGAAACATTGTTTCCACGAATATGTACTATCATAATTCATCAATTTAAAAAATAAGACTGCAAAAGATATAGAATCAGGTACACAAACCTGAAGTGGATACTCCCAACAAAAAATAATCTATTTTTATATAATTTTATTATTTTCCAACTGTGAAAATAACAGGTTCAGCATGTTAAAGTACTAAAATATAGAACTACCGAAAAGGATATAGAATTAAAAAAGTATATAGAACAGAAAATATGGAATTACAGAAAAGTTTAAAACTTTATCTTAATTTTAGAATAGAATAAAGCCACACTTAATACCTCAAGAAAAGCTATGAAAATAGAAAGTGTGTTTGAATAATTTTGAATATTAGAAAGCTCAACATTGTGTTTATGTCTCCTGGATAATACAGAAATAATAATTTGGAGCTAAAAATACATCTAAAATTCTCATATTATTTTCCATTTAGCAGAGTATGTATTGAGTTACCAGAACAACTTTCCAATAAACTTATATCATGGGCTGTACTAGGCGGAAGGAAAAGAATGTCATTAAGTGTATAACAATGCACATATTTTGGTCAAGACAAAAACAGCCATTAAGACAGTTAAAATAAGCAGCCGGATCAGAAAGTGTAATTGAATATTTCAACCTATAGAGAAAAGACATCAGTGCTAATTAACAAATTATCAAACTCACGCAGTTTTAAAGGGAATTTTATAAAACCTATTTCTCCTTAAAGAATATTACTGTCAACAGTTCCTGTCACTGGATACTAATGCAAACTTTTCCCATTCTCTTCTACAAAGGAAAGTCAACAGAAGAGACAGAAAGAGAGAGAGAAGTTGTGAGTGTAAGGATTTTATTTGGAATCTCAACACACTGAAATTTGCATAAATTCTAATAAAGCAAAATTAAAATCCATTAACACTTGTCTCTGGTAATTAACGTAAGCTTGCTATTTTAAATGACTGTGTTTCAGACATATGGAGCAAAGTAAGGATGGGAAAATGCAGAGCCATGGAAAAATATAAAGATTATAAACTAAGAATGATGTTACTCAGAAAGCCCCCAATTTTAGGAAGGAAATAAAAGTTATTTAGGCTTTTAAGAAACACTGAAAAATGCTTTCCACTTTATAATGTATAGATTTACTCGATTTTCACCAGATGTTTATTTTACAAGATACATATGACATTTACATTTATGTACATTAATGGTAATTTATTACTCAATTTTAATTACTACCCTCTGGAGGGAACAGAAGTGTTGACAAATATTGATTACTTAAGATGAACTACAGAAAACCCATATTTTCTGGTTGAAGAAAAAAGAATTTACATTTTCTTTTTTGTGAATTCCTAAATATTTGAAGAGAGTTAAGCCATAATGCATTGAGAGTTAGTATTTTGAACTTATTGATGTATTACCTCATGTTTAGGTCTAATTAGTTATTCTAGACCAAATACATTTTGCTAAAATGGAAAATAAGTTTATCTGGAAAAAAGATGACAGATAAACTTGTCTTTAAAAGATCTTGTCTAGGATCACTGATGACAGTTGCACCTAAATTGGAAGTGAAAACAGTGAAAAGAGAAATAGAAGGAAACAAGAAGGTATCTTGGTGTTACCGTGATGGTGGTGGTGGAGGTGATGATGATAATGAATTGATATTTCTAGGGTACTTACTGGGTACCAAATACTGTGTTACTGTTGGTTATCTTTATTCCTTATTGGCAACAATATAATTATACTATTACTACTAAAATGATAATAGCGATACTTTTCGGAGCATCTACTGTGTGCCAATTTTGGGCACTTTGCTAGGCACTCCACCCAAATTATTTCTAATCTTTATTATAATTCTGTAAGGAATGTATTGTATTTCCTGTTTCACATGTGAGCACACTGAAGCTCAAATAATGAAAGTAGAATTTTCTAGCCACATGGTTTATAAGTGCAGAAGCAAGGGTTCACATACATATCTGTCTTGCTCCTTATCGTTTTCCTTTTCACCACTCTTCAGTCTCATGCCAACTTAGATTAATGATAGTATTAATAACAGTAATGAGAGTAATGACATCATCACCACTATCATCACCGCCTCCAATAGAAATTTATATCTGTAGAACATAATGTCTCAAAGTTCATTTCTGTTGTAGCATATGTCAGAATTTCCTTCCTACTTAAGGTTGAATAATGTTTCACTGCCTGTTTATACAGTATTTTGTTTATTTGTGCATCTTTCAGTGGACATTTGGGTTGCTTCTACCTTTTCACTGTTGTGAATAATGCTACTATGAACATGGGTGTGCAAATATCTTTTCAAGTCCCTGTTTTCAATTCTTTTGGGTGTTTACCTAGAAATGGAATTGCTGGATAACATGCTAATTTTATTTGTAATTTTTTGACGAACTACCATACTGTTTTTCATAATGGATGCACCATTTTATATTCTTATCAATAGTACACAAAGGTTCCATTTTCTTCAGATCCTTGTCAACTCTTGCTATTTTCTGTTTTTCTTATAGTAAACATCTTCATGGGTGTGAAGTGGTATTTCATTGTGATTTTAATTTGTATTTGCATAATGATGAGTGATGTTGAGCATCTTTTCATGTGCTTGTTGGCCATCTGTACATCTTTTTTGGAGAAATGCCTATTCATGTTCTTTGCCCATTTTTGAATCAAGTTGTTTTTGTTGTTTTAGGACTTTTGATTTGACTTGTATATTCTGGATATTAACTTCTTATCAGATATGTGATTTGTAAATATTTTCTCCTATTGTGTGGGTTTTCTTCTAAGAGTTTTATAAGTTTAGCTCTTATGTTTGTCTCTTTGATCCATTTTGAGTTAATTTTTAGATACATCGTTAGCTAAAGGTCCAACTTTATTGTATGTAGATACCTAGTTTTCCCAGCATCATTTGTTGAAAAGACTGTCTTTTCTGCATTGAATGGTCTTGTCACTGTTGCCAAAAATCATTTGACTATGTATACAAGGATTAATTTTGAGCCCTCTATTCTATTCCATTGGTCTACATGTCTGTTTTATGCCAATACCACACTGTTTTGATTACTGTAGTTTTGTAGAAAATTTTGAAATCAGGAAGTGTGAAACTTCCAACCATGCTTTAAAGATTGTTTTGCCTATTTGGGGTCCCTTGAGATTTCATATACATTTTAGAATGGAGTTTTCTATTTTGGCAATAAATGTTCTTAGGAATTTGATATGGATTACACTGAATTTGCAGATTGCTTTGAGTAGTCTTAACATCTTAATAATATCAAATCTTTCAATCCATGAATAGAGAATATCTTTTCATTTACCTAAGTCTTTAATTTCTTTCAGCAATGTTTTGTAGTTTTCATTTTAAAATCTTGGTTAAATTAATTCTTAAGTATTATTTTATTATTTTTGTTGCTAATGAAAATGAATTTTTTCCGTAATTTTCTTTTTGGGTTGTTTATTGTTAGTTTATAAAGATACCACTGATTTGTGCATGTTGATTTTGTATCCAATACTTCACTGCATTCATATTCTTTAGTTCTAACGGTTTTTTGTGGGTGTTTGTGTAGGTGTGTGTGTGTGAGATCTTTAAGGTTTTCTACATATACATATGAGATTATATCATCTGCAACAGAATGATTTTACTTTTTCTTTTCCAATTTGAATGACTTTTATTTCTTCTTCTTACTTTATTGCTCTCGCTAGGACTTTCAGTGCTATGTTAAACAGAAGTGGCAAAAGCAGGCATCCTTGTCCTGTTCCTCATCTTAGAGGAAGAGCTTCAGTCTTCCACCATTGCATGCGATGTTGGATGTGGGTTTTTCGTATATAGCTTTTATTATGTTGGGACAGTTAACTTCTGTTCCTAGTTTGATGAGTGTTTTTGTCACGAAAGGGTGTTGAATTTTGCTAAATAGTTTGTCTGTGTCAGTTGAGATGATCATGTGTTTTTTTTTTTTCTTTCATGCTGTTACTATAGTGTATTACATTGATTAATTTCCATGTGTTGAATCATGCTTGCATTCCAGGAATACATCACACTTGGTCACGGTATACAATCCTTTTATTATGGTGCTGAATTTGGTTTGCTAGTATTTTATCGAGGATTTTTGCATCAAAGTTCATAAAATATATTGGTTTGCAGTTTTCTTTCCTTGTAGTGTCTTTATTTGACTTTGGTTTTAGGCAAATGCTGGTATCATCGAATGAGTTAGATGGTGTTTTCTCCTCTTCAAATTTTTGTAAAAATTTGAGAAAGATTGGCGTTAATTTTTCTTTAAATGTTTGATAGAATTTTGTGTTTTGGTAAGTTTTGTATTTCTAGAAATTTGTTCATTTCATTTAGATTATACAGTTGGTTGGTGCATAATTGTTCAAAGGAAACTCTTACAATCCTTTTTATTTCTGTAACATTGGTAATATGTTCCCAGTTTCATTTTTGATTTTAGTAGTTTGAGTCTTCTCTTTTCTTCCCCAGTCTAGCTAAAAGTGCACCAATTTTGTTAACCTTCCCAAATAAACAACTTTTGGTTTCTTTGATATTCTCTGTTGTATTTTTTATTTCATTATCTCTGCTATAAACTTGATTACTTTTTTCCTTCTCCTAGCTTTGGGTTTAGTTTGTTCTTCTTTTTCTAATTTCTTAAGTTGTAAAATTTAGTTGTTGATTTGAGGTCTTTTTTTTTTTTTTTTTTTTGTATAAGCATTTATAGCTATAAATTTCCCTCTTAGCACTGCCTTTACTCTATCTCATAAGTTTTGGTATGTGATATTTTCATTTATATTTGCCACTTTCAACATGTGTATGTCTTTAGATCTAAAGTTTGTCTCTTGTAGACAGTGTATGGTCGATCATGTTTTCTGATTTGTTCTTCCAAACCGTCTTTTGATTGAAGCGTTTAATTCCATTTATATCTAATGTAATTACTAATAAAGAGAGGCTTACTTCTGTTATTTTGCTACATCTTTTCTATGTGCCTTTTAGAATTTTATCCCTCATTTCATGTATTATCATTTTCTTTTACATTTAATTATTGCTTTTATAGTGAAACATTTTAAATCCTTTCTAATTTCCTTTTGTATATAGTCAATAGCTATTGTGTCACAAAATTGGATTTGTATACATTTTGTATACCAAAACAGACTAATGATTTTCCATACATTAATCTCTTAAATCATGCAGAAAACAAAAAGTGGAGTTACAAAGTTACAGTAATACTAGCTTTTATAATTACCCATGTACTTACCTTTACTGTGATCTTTACTTCCTCTTATAGTTTTGAGTTACTGTCTAGCATCTTTTCATGTCAACCTGAAGTAATTCCTCCTATATTTCTTGCAGGGCAGGTCCAATGATAATGAACTCCTCTGCTTTTATTTATCTGGGAAAATTAATTTCTCCCTCATTTTTCAAGAATCATTTGCTAGATATAGGATTCTTGGTTGACAGTGATTTTTTCTTCTTTCAGCTCACTACATTCTGAATTCCAAGGTTTCTCATGAGAAATCTGCTGATAATTTTCTTGAGGATCCCTGGCATGTGATAGGTCACTTCTCCCTTATTGCTGTTTTTCAACATTTCCTCTTTGTTTATTGATAGTTTGATTATAATGTGTCCTGGTGTAGATTTATTTGAATTTATCCTACATAGAGTTCTTTGAGCTTCCTGGATGTTTATATTCATGTCTTTAATCCAATTTGAAAAGTTATCAGCTGTTATTTCTTCAAATTATCTTTTTGCTGCTTTGTGTTTCTCTTCTTTTTCTGACTCCCCCAGTGCCTAAGTTGGTCTGCTTGATGGCGTCCCACAGGTTCATTGGTTCTGTTTACTTTTCTTTAATCTTTTTTCTTTCTGTTTCTCAGACTTGATCAACGATTTTATCATCAAGTTTACTGATTTTGTCTTTCGTCTCATTAAATCTGCTTTTGAATCCTCTAATACATTTTTCATTTAATGTAATTGTACTTTTTAGATATGGGTTTTCTTTCTAGTTTCTTTTTATATTTTCTAGCTCCTTATTGACATTTCTATTTTGTTTGTACATTGTTTTCTACACTTTCTCCATGTTGTTCTCTAATTCTTTGCACATCTTTAAGGCAGCTGTTCTTTGTCTAGTAAGTGCTATCTAGTTTCTCTCAGGGACAGTTTGTGTTTATTTATTTATTTATTTATTTATTTTTCTCTGCACAGGCTATATTTCCTGTTTCTCTGCACAGGCTATATTTCCTGTTTATTTGTATGATTTTTGTTTTCTGTTGGAAACTAGATGTTTGAATTTTATAATGTGGTAACTGGAAATCACACCCCTGTTTTCCCCAGGGTGTTCTGTATTATTTTGTTTTCTTTCTTGGTTTCTTTCTTTGGTTGTTGTTGCCTGTCTCTGTGCCAGGGGTGTGTAAACTTAAGTTTTTCTCAGTTATTCTCTTAGCTGGCACCTTTCTCTAGATGTGTATGATAACTTTCTAAATTCCTTTTTAAATGTGATTGCTTTTGAATATCCTAGTTCTTAAATATCTTTCTTAAATAAGGGAAAAAAGAGGAAAATAAAGGGAGGAAAATCTGTTGGCTCTCTAATATCCTGGAAGTTGCTTCAGCTAGAGGGGGAGGGGCTTGCCAAAAGACTGCCTACCTCTGTGTCTGCATTTCCACAATCAGTCATGTTTTTTATGGTACTAATTTATTTACCATTATATCAAGAGTGTTTTCCTTAATGGAAGTGGTATGGGTTTTCTTAGAAGTTTTCTTAGAAGTGGTATGGGTCATAGAATTGTATGACTTAAAGGAAATTAAATGTCATCTTCAGGGGATGTCTACCTTTTTAAATGCCAGCACCTGAAGGATGTAACGTAATTCCATAGATAAAAGGATTGTCAAGAGGGCAAGGGTGGGAAATATCATTTTAGAGAAGATTACTTTTAGAATCTCAAGAAGCTATAGTTTGAAATAATCCTTCCCTCTGAAGATAAACAAATTATCATTTTCTGTTTTTAACCATACTCTCTGATAACAAATTGAGAGACCCCAAATAGTAAAAACCCTTCTATTTACAATGGAAGAAATTGAGACTCAGGAAGCTAAATAACACATGGGTAGAGGCAGGAGCGAAACCAAGATCTGGCTCAGTGCTTTTCTCATTGATCCTGACTTTTCAATAAAGCTATCAGAATGGCAGAAACTTCTTCATTGTTAATACATTTCAATTTTTACCTTAATTTTGCCCAACTAACATAGAAAATTTAATTGTTTCAATTAATATAGCAAAGTGTCATGCCAGGCACTTGCGGGAATAGAGAAGACATAAAACTATTTTGGTTGAAATTACTTTATAATAATAAAGCTAAATATATACATATGCTATGTACCTATAAAAATTAAAAATTAAAAAAAAAGCTAAGCAAACATTTATTTCAATCCTCATTCCTTTCATTGTTGTGATTGGAAGCAGCCAGTAAGTCTTCCTGTTTGTTTTCGGTATGGAGTAATGTTGAAATGTTACTATTTCTATTTAGTAAACCAATAATCCACTTCTCAAAATAGGGTACATTCTTTCCTATAGTTTACATTTTGCCAGTACTAGTCAAATCTTGATCATCGTTATTCTTTTCTACTCAGTAAAGGAACTCAAATTCACCTTTGAGGACCATTTGAATAACTAGAGGTTTCAAAATGCCTTGAAATGAATAAATATTTTATGAAATACTAATTATTAATAGTAGTCACTCTTCTGTCAGTTACCACCTCATCACTCCCTCACATCCAGGACTTGAAAATTTATAGTTAAAATTAGTATATCAAACATTGCCAAGCAAGGCTGCTGCATTAGGCCTCTCACTGTGCACTGAATACCCTCAGGGGGCACCACTGAAAATGATGTTGTCTTCTATAATAAACACCACCAAGTTTTTAAGGAATACTGCTTTAAATAAATTAGTATGAGCTCTTTCTGTTATTTCAAGACTGGTTTACTTGTTACAATTCAAATGTGGTAACTGTCTGAATGTCTCCTGATGGCAGGCTTATGAAGGACACAATTTCAAAAATTGGAAAAATAAATACTGGAATGAGTAGGTGTTGGGAGATAAGACTTCTGTTTCTAATCCTTTGACTGGTTTGCCTGTGGATGTTGAGCAAATTGTTTAGACACTCTTTAGCTCGCTTCATTCTTCAAGAAGCGATGGCCAGTGATGTTTGCTTCATACTCCAAAGGGGGTATTTGACAATATGATCCACATACTTTGCAATTCTGAGATAAAACTGGGCACTATAAATATCCTTATTGTAGCCTTTAATATTTACAAAGTTAACACTAGAACATGTACTATGGTATTACTATAAGATTTTTTTTTTTCTCAGCTGCACCAGGTAAATGAATTCACTGATTTTCTTAAAACCTGAGCCATGGGCAGATAAGGGTGAGGGCTGTCGCACAATTGGGAAAAGAGTGCTAACTGGCCGTACTGCAGGGCTCAGTGTTACCGTGGCACCCATCTTCCTTATTCTCCCCCTTTCCACCTGTTGGGGTCTTTGATAGCAAAATGGCTTCAAAACTGAGAGGGTGAGCAGAATCTGAGGGAAATTACACAAGGAGACACCATCTGAAAATTAGGGATCACATCCTACACATCCTTACAAACTTTGCCTTACCTGGCAGGGGGCCTTGCATCTAGCATCAGTGCACAGCTACTTTTAAAATCAATGTGCCAATGAGACATATGTTTTCTTATCCTATTGAAAATGGTAAGTTCTTAATATGGGTTTCTTGAATATTAATGAATAGTTTTTTTTATCGCACTTGTAACTTAGAACCCTTTGCTATAAAAGTAAAAGGCACTATTCAGGATATATTCTCTTCCAGTTTTCTGATTTTCTAAATACTGCTTGTTTTTTCAGAGTGCACACTGTATCATATTTATATAATTAAGTTACATAAATAAATATGTGTGTATATGTATGTGTGTGCATATATGACAATTATTATGATTTTCCAAAGCCCATGGTGATATTCCAGACCAAACCAAAAAAGTGTCCAAAGGACAATACTGGTTGATATTTCCTATAAAGCCTTCAAAAGTTTTGAGGATTTAAAATTTTCTCAGGAGATTGAGAGAGAAAGAGAGAAAGTGTGTGTGTGTGTGTGTGTGTGTGTGATTGACTGTGGGCAAGATGTTTCTGCCTGCTCCTCTGAGATCCATGAAGAACTTGTAGAAACAGGTCTTCTTTTCACAGAATGTTAACATGTTGTTAAGTCTAATACAAAGGCAATGACTTCGAATATAATGACAAATCAATACAAAGCTTCAAATGAGGGCTTTTTAAGGACTTTACTATGTCAAATAAATATCCGGCTTAGCATTAAAGTCTGACTTAAAGAAGTCACCATAAATACCACATACCTTCATCGACTAAAATTAACACAGAATGGAACCTTTGTCATACACACCCAATATTTGTCCTTTTCTTTTGAATGGGGCTATTATTTAATATTTGTTGAACCAGATCTATGCAGTGCACAAACTGCTCTCTGTGATGACTTGAACACTTCTGTTAATGGAATGAACTTGCACACACAAGAGGATCCCTTTTAGTTAGCACATCACAGGCCTGTGCACTCTGGAGTCATTACTTTCTCTTTGTCTGGAGAATTGTAGTAGGTCCTGTTTTATTTTAAGAAAAAAAGAGTGAAACCACTTTATGTAGAGATTTCTCACCTGCTACTTCGAATATTTTTCTTCCCTTTGATCCCCTCCTACCTCATGTACTTTAGAAAATTCTTGTTTACAATTATTTGGCTAAAATACAAAAATCAGCAGTTCTGCATTGATTTTTTTAAATCTCTGTAGGCCATTAAATGCACAGAGTTGATTATAAGTTGTTTTCTAAGGCAGTGATTCTGAAACCTTTATTTCAGTAGTCATACCTGACAGCTAAGGTTTATTCATGTGTCACATTCCCTAATTCTTTCAGTTTTCTTTGTATCACTTATGACGCAGATGAAGGACAAAGAGGGGAAGAAGGAGAAAGAAAAATTTTGGTTGGTGTTCCTCTTTATTCAACAACATTACTGTGCACATAAATATATGCTTTTTTTCTAGAGGTAAAATACAGCATCCAAACTTCAGTGAGTCAACTGAGATAAAAATGCTATTTTTTGTTGGCCATGATTGAAGTTCTGTCTTGCATCCCCCCTCCCACCAGTCTCTTTCTCTCTCTCTCTCTCTTTGCATAAATCACAAGCTTGAAGCTTCATTTATTATTTCTAGCCTAACTTTCTTTAAAGTGGAACAAGATATTGTAGAAATTATATAGCTTTTATTTATTTTTTCCTAATTTTATTTTCACCCTGTTTTACGAATTCTTCACTCATAAGTAACTTAATAACAGTTTTCCTAGTGACTTTTAATGAAAACATGTTCATCTCAGTGGGTGCTGATAAATCAATTATCAATGAACTTACTCTTTTATTTTGTATCCAGATTTAACTTTTAATAAATATTTAAGTAAAATTACCTAATTAAAAATATAGCACATGTGACATAACCAGGGTTAGGAGAATTTATTTTTTCCTTTACATTTTTCTTTTTAACATTTAAATTNAGCTTTTATTTATTTTTTCCTAATTTTTATTTTCACCCTGTTTTTACGAATTCTTCACTCATAAGTAACTTAATAACAGTTTTTCCTAGTGACTTTTAATGAAAACATGTTCATCTCAGTGGGTGCTGATAAATCAATTATCAATGAACTTACTCTTTTTATTTTTGTATCCAGATTTAACTTTTAATAAATATTTAAGTAAAATTACCTAATTAAAAATATAGCACATGTGACATAACCAGGGTTAGGAGAATTTATTTTTTCCTTTACATTTTTCTTTTTAACATTTAAATTCATATTTAGGTAACTATATTTGCTTTGTACTGCTAATAACAGAAAAAAGCCTTGAAACAACTAAAGTATCTATGAATCATTTTCTACCTCTCTTCCCTTTCACAAGGCAGATGAGTTAGAGAAATGTGAACATATGCCTGGGAGCATCATTTTTGTTCCAGTTTCAAGTTAGAAACTTCACGAGAGCATTTCCACATAAGTAGGGCTGTAGAAAATTTATCTTTTAACATTATTTTATTATTATTAGTTTCTTTTTTCTCATCACAAAAGCAATATTTACTACAGACAAAATTTTAAAAGTAGAAAATACAAACAAGCAAAAAGAAGGCATACTTGTCTGAAATGAATTAGCAATAAAATAAAAATGACAGAGTTTGTGTATGGGGAGGGCAAACATTTTCTGAAAAAAGAAAATGATTAAAAGTTAATGAAAGTCGCAAAACCTTGCATGCATCTCGGCTGCATGAAAATCTCTTATACTTGAAGATCAAATGATCAGGAAACATATAGGTTATCTATTTTCAGGTGTTCCAGAGGTTCCACATGTAGACCATATAGTTTTGTCACGATAAGTTCTAAATCCTCTTTTACAATCTAAGTTCTGTGATGCTTTTATTGTCATAAAAGTCAATATCAATTTTTTTCCAACTGGGCATCTTGTTCCGGATTGTATGAAACATTCTTGTATTACTTAAAAGTATAGCAGAGTTTTAGAAATGTTCCCAAAAATGTTTAAACCCGTGAAAAACTGATAGCCTCTTGTTAAGAATCACACAACAGTGGAAATAAAAAATAAAGAGGTGGCTCTTCGAATACAGCCAAATAAAGGACTAACTGTGTTTAACACAGTTAAAATGCTCATGCATTTTCTGATTTAACAGATTGACTCTTCCTGGGGTTTTTATTTTACTTAAAGCTACAGAGTCAAACAGTATGTTTTATTAAGTATGGTACCCTGGCATTTTTGGGTATGTGTGCACACACGCACGTGTGTGTGTTTGTGTGTATGTATATTTGTGTATGCTTACAAGTTCAATTCACTGTTTTGGCCAAATTATTTTCATAACCATAGTATTTTTGACTAAACCAGTTACTTTTTCACTTTGCTGGTAAGTGATAGAGATGGAATACGCGCTTTGGATCACTAGGCACAAAACCTCATGAGTTTCATGCTACAAAATGGATACTTGAATAGGATAATGAACCCTGGGCTATGCTAAGTCAAAGAAGCCAGTCACAGTGGGCAAATATTGTGATTCCACTTCTCTGAAAGGCACACAGAGCAGCCAAATTCATAGAGACAGAAAGTAGAATGGTGGTTGCTAAGGGGTGGGGAGAGAGAAGGATGGAGGGTTAGAATTTAATGGGTACTACAGCAGCTCAGTTTTGGAGGATAAAATAATTCTGGAGATGGATGGCGGTGGTGGGTGTTCAACATTGTGAACTTGCACAGAACCGTATGCTTCAAAAAGGTTAAATTATAAAGTTCATATTATGTATATTTAACTATAATTAAAAATGATTTAAAAGAAGCTCATGCATTTTCTGATTTAACAGGTTGACCCTTCTTGGGGCTTTCATTAATACACATTTGAAAATATGTGGCCGGGCGCGGTGGCTCAAGCCTGTAATCCCAGCACTTTGGGAGGCCGAGACGGGCGGATCACGAGGTCAGGAGATCGAGACCATCCTGGCTAATACGGTGAAACCCCGTCTCTACTAAAAAATACAAAAAACTAGCCGGGCGAGGTGGCGGGCGCCTGTAGTCCCAGCTACTCGGGAGGCTGAGACAGGAGAATGGCGTGAACCCGGGAGGCGGAGCTTGCAGTGAGCTGAGAGCGGGCCACTGCACTCCAGCCTGGGAGGCAGAGCAAGACTCCGTCTCAAAAAAAAAAATAAAAAATAAAAAATAAAAAAATAAAAAGAAAATATGTAATTTATTTTTACTTTAGCCTGTCAATTTTAAAGATCCCTGGAAATCAGTAGTTTAATTCATGAGAATATTAAACATATAGTCCCAACTTGAGATAATTTCTGAAAAGAGTCTAAAATGGTGATTACCATTGGATTGGAAACTATATCAAGGTCTTATATAAAAACTCTTAATGGTTCCTTATGTGTGATTAGTGTTTCACAGTGTATAAATGTTTTGAGAGGGGAGCTAATTTTTAAAATTATCACAATAAACTCATGAGTATTATCTGTATTTTTATGGATTAGAAAATGGAGGCAGAGAGATAAAATATCCCATACAGATAAGTGAGTCTTCTGACTACGCTACTGGTAGTTACCATTTAGCCAAGGAGAGAGGAGAAATGAACCAACAAGCATGACAGCTTTTCCAAAAGCAACACCAAATCCCGACTATGGCCTCTCTTTAGGGAGTGGGACTCGCCTATTAGGGCGCATTAAACACACTGGCAGGACAAGGGCCATGGTGCAGGAGGGTAGAAAATACACAGGGAAGAAGGGTATGAGGGGATATACATGGGGTCAGTCCATGTTAAGTCTGATTTTTGGAGCTTTCACTTTGTAAAACCTCCATAATGCACAGTAGCACCTAGGGGGAGAATCCGTTCAACTTAATAGTGAAGCCTTAAATTGATAATCAGTGAACTCTGTTTTGTCCCCTAGTTCCTTAACTGTTTTAGTGCTTGTAATCTTGCATCTCAAGAATCTTGCATTCTCTCTCTCTCTCTCTCTCTCTCTCTCTCACACACACACACACACACACACACACACACACTCACACCCCTAAAGTAGACAACAAAATCCAAGCACCCCAAACACAGCCAACACAGAATAAACCCTCCCTTTTGTGTCTGGATGGAATGTCTCCCCTTATGTATGAGTCTGTTGTCTTTGTATTAGATGGTAAGTGCCTGGTGGGCGGGGACCCTGTCATTCTGGATTAAGTCTCCCATTGGCTTAGTGTGTCACCACAAGCCAGGGAGTGCTTATTAGACATTACTTGACTGACTGTTAAGACAAGTAATTAGGCCAGGAGAAATGCTAATTTTAAAATGTCTGTAAATTCCTGAACTTCACACGAGGAAAGTCCAGTGACCTGGGTTAGCTCTTGGGAATAAGTAATGTGATACGGAATCTTTCCCCTTTGTGTCACCTGTTACAATTTGGCCTCCCTTTTATGTGACTGGAAATCATTACCAGCAGATAGCTCTACCCAGCCTGGTGTCTACAATCAGAGTGATGTAGAAGTTCCTGGTGACATGGGGCAGGTAACAACTTCCATTTATCAATTTTCATGGATTGTTCAGACAATTCAGATCACTCCACGAAGGCCTGCGAGCCCATTGTGATGGATCAGCATTGTGGTAGGTTACAAACTGAGTCTGAGTACAAACAAATCTTTTATCTAAGGCAAGGTCTACAGTGGCTCATCCTTCTTTTTATTGATGTTATAAGAAGATGTATTTTGATAGGATAATCTTAGAGTAGAAAAACACCTATTTGAGGAGATAGGAGGCTGAACAGTGCCTAGAATGACAATATAGTGGATCCTGAGGGAGCCAGACTCTCTCACATCACATGATATACCTCACAGGAAATTTCGGGAACCACACTGCACCTTTTGGCTACATTAAAATGGTGTCAGGTATTTCAGTTACCAAAAAAAAAAAAAAAAAAGTAAAAAATTGAAGTGCATATTGCTGGGTTCCCCCTAAAACATGGGAAAAGCAACTCTACTTAAATAGACATGGTATAGTGTCATGGAAAAATGAGTGGATTTGGAATTAGAACAGCTGACTATCCTAGCTGGGTAATTTGGTCAGTCTGAGCCTCTGTCTTCACCTATACAAATGGAAACAGGAATTTGTGCTTGGAAAGGTGGTTGTATCTACAAATAATATATATAGATGCACTCCCCTGCACCACCACACACCTCTAGAAGTTAAAGCTTAATTCTTCTCCCTTTGAATAAGGCCTCACTTAGTGATTTTCTTCCATTGAATAAAGTAAGGAGAGAGAAAAAGTGTAATTTACAGCATGAAAAACTGTCAAATATGACCTTACCTAAGTCATCAAGGTCAACATCACAAGTGATAAGTGATGCTGATGTTACATGCCCTCTGAGATTCTGTAATGAAATGGACATTTCACCTCTGTGATTTTCTTTCCTCAGAACACATAACCCAATCTAACAGTGAGTAAACCACTGGACAAACACAACTGAGGGACATTCTGTAAAACACCTGATCCAGACTTTCCAAAATTGCCAAGTCATGAAAAACAAGGATAGATTAGAAATTGTCACAGGCTGCTTGAGACTAAGGAACGATTGACAAATAAATGTAATGTGGTGTCCAGAATTGGATTCTAGAACAGGGAAAGAACATAAGTAGCAAAATCATTGAAATCTGAGTAAAGTGTGTAGTTTAGTGAAGAGCGTTGTACTAATGCTAATTTCTTAGTTTTGGCAAATGTATTGGTTATTTATGTAAGATAGTAACATTAGGGAAGCTAGGTAAATTACCAGGATAAGAGAATTCTGTGCTATATCGGCAACTTTTCTGTAAATCCAAAGTTATTCAAAAGTAAAACAAGAAATAAAAAGGTGGTATGGCAGCTGAGATCATGTGCAAAATAGGACTTTGCAGATGTACAGGACTATAAAAATATAAGTAGTATTGTTTTTAAATCGGAGTATCTGCACTTTGACCTTTGAAAACTTAAGTGATCCACAAGGACAATCCATGATATATCAATAGTCAAGTCCTGGGCTAATAAATAGTAGGTAGTTTCCCTTCTTTCCCCCTCTTTAGTCTATGAAGTAAATTAGTTTGGGGTTAAAGATGACTAGTATCTCCAGAGTGACAAGAATTTTGAGGAAGAATTCAACTACTATCCATTCACTCTATTTGTAGGCAGCTCAGGTCATGACTTCTGCATTAATAATGAAGTAATTGATAGAGTATATAAATATGTAAATTTCATTTACACAAGCTTGGATAAAATTGGGCAGTAAATTATAAATCCAAAATCTAGAAGGTGTCTATAAAGATTAAGGTAATTTTCCATTTTCTTCAGAATTGGCAGCACTAGCTAAAGCAGGATCAATACTAATTAAGAAACCTAGACAGAAGAATAACAAATTACTGAAATTGGATGGTTAACAGAACTTGTTATGTAATTCAGAAGTTAGAACTGTACAATTGGAAGTGGAAGGGATCTTAGAAACCAACTGCACTGATCCTCATATTTTAAGGTGGGAATAAGAATATTTAATTTACAGATGCTGAAAGGCTGTTTTAAGATCATTCCAATGGTTGGGAAAGACACAGTCAGAACATGGGTTTACTGTCCCAACCATATTCCTCTGAGACAGGGATTCTTCACGGGGGCCCATGAGCTTCAGGAATCTCTGAATACTGGGAATTATAGGCATAAATTTACCTGTATGTGAATATTCCAATTTTTCTGAAGAAGACCTATAGTGGCTTCCATCAAATTCTTAAAGCAACCTTAACTCTCAAAAAGATGAGAGTACTTGCTCTCGAATTCAAAAACTTTGCTTATTATAATGGTTCTTACAACATTCTAGAATCATTTAAATGCTTCTAAAACTTGCGTCAGATTTTAAATGGGCAAACAGTAGCTCTAATTGGTTCCCAGAAGTTACCATACTCCTTGAGGGAACCAAGGACATGCTATCCTTTTTTTCCTGAGAACAGAGTAGTCTTCTGCTATAGTCTCAACGTGTCTCCCAAAATTCATATGCTGAAAGTTAATGGCCAATGTTATAGTCTTAAGAGAGGTGAGTAAGGCATGAGAAGAGTGCCCTCATGAAAGGGACGAGGGCCCTTTTAAAGGGGCTTGAGAGAGTGAGTTTGCTTTCTTCCATCCCTTCCACCAAGTGAGGACACAGCATGCATCCTATCTTGAGGACACAGCAAGAAGGCACCATCTTGGAAGCAGAGAGCAGGCCCTCGCTAGACACCAAATGCCAGCATTTTCATCTTGGACTTCCCAGCCTCCAGAACTGTGAGAAATAAATTTCTGTTCTTTCTAAATTACCCAGTATGTGATATTTTTGTGTCCAGAGTTGGTTCTTGCTGGTGGATTCGTGGTCTCGCTGACTTCAAGAATGAAGCAGTGGACTTCGTGGTGAGTGTTACAGCTCTTAAAGATGGTATGGACCCAAAGAGTGAGAGGTAGCAAGGTTTATTGTGAAGAGCAAAAGGATAAAGCTTCCACAGCATGGAAGGGGACCCCAGCAGGTTGTCGCTGCTGGCTGGGGTGTCCAGCTTTTGTTCCCTTATTGTCCCCTCTCATGTTTTGTTTCTGTCCTATCAGAGTGCCCGTTTTTTTCAATCCTCCCCCCAGGTTGGCTGCTTTTAGAATCCTGCTGATTGGTGCATTTTACAGAGCACTGATTGGTGCGTTTTACAATCCTCTTGTAAGACAGAAAAGTTCCCCAAGTCCTCACTTGACCCAGGAAGTCCAGGTGGCTTCACCTGTCATTTTGTGATGGCAACACAAACTGTCTAAGATAGCATCTATCTATGAGGTAAAAGAAAAATGATGAATTGAGCACCTATTATGTACAGATCCTTATTCTGGGTGCTTTACATATATTAACTAATTTAATCCTTAACCATTATAACAGGTAGGTACTAATATTATTGAACTTTGTAAATGAAGAAACTAAGGTACAGAGAGGTTTGGTAACTTGTCTGAAAGTCACCAAGCTTGTAAGTAGTAAAGCCCTTTTTTTTTTTTTTTTTTCCCCTTTTTGAAGCCAAGCTTTAGGGCCTGTACTTGTAATATTGAGCTTCTTTATTCTTGATATATCATTTATTTGCATGGTGTGTTGAATAAGCAAGCCTTTTACCGACTTTCTTAAAGTGTAACTGTGGAAGTGACAGAATGTAGGGGCAAAGAAGTACGGGTTGGTAGGTAGACTTGTATAATGCAAGTAGTTCTGTCTTTTCCTGCTGCTAGCTTACCAGGTCAAGCAACTCCCCCATTTTAAGCCTTGGTTCTCCAATCTCTAAAATGAGGCTGATGATAGTGTTTATCTCATAGGGATGTTCAGAGGATGTAATGAGATAATCTACTTAACATTGCATATGCCAAATACCCTATTCTCTATAAATGTTAGGAATTATTAATGTAACTGGATATACAAATTTGAATTCACTTCATTATATGCTTTTCATAAAAAAAAGTGGAGCAAAAAGATTGGGTAACCTTAACATAGGTTAAATGAAGTAGATATCAGTATGAATTGAATTCACCAAGATTTCAACTCGCACTGATATCTACTTCATAAAACAGCAATATAAAAGGTTACCATGGCTGGTAGAAAACAAACAAAACCCCCACTAGTCCTACATAATTCAATGTCTATGAAGGATGGACATTTTACTTTTAGAATCAGACAATGTCAAATGCCAGTGACTGCTCCTTGATTGACACTTAGGATTTTTTTTTGAAATTGTAGAACTGGTGTTTGAGGTACTAATATACTTCATTGTAGTTATCCTGTGGCCTGAAATACAACTGCAAAAATAGCATGTAATACACGATTAACGAGTAGCTTAAATGAGGGGAGTATATGCCTTATTATGTACAAATGGGTAGGAGTTATCAACATTTAACATTCAGATGAATGATTTATACAGCACACTTCAGGTATAAAAATTACAAATTACGGTGATTCTTTGCTCTGCATTCATATTCTAACATGGCACCCAGTGAACTCATCTATAAATTGCATGGAAATTCTGATTTATAAAACACTGCTCCTCAGGGCTTCCCTCCATTCATTTCTCCTTTTGCTTTCTGGTTACCCTAACACTTTGCAGAGGATCAAAGCAGCATTCACACAGCGTATCAATGCATGTCAGTGGTTTGCATTTGTAGATGTATAGAATAATGGCATCTTGTTAAAAAAGGTGTGTCCTCAGGAAAGGTGCTGAAAAGACATTGAAATAAACTATGTCTTTTTTATGGATCCAATTGTGTTTTGAACAGACAAAATGCCCTACAACTTTAGAGTCTTGATAGCTGTATTGATGCTGGGTGATTCCAACTTCAGAAATCACAAAATAGAAACGAGACATTATAAGACCTATACGAGTTCTTCCTCCTGCATTTAACCCTAATCTACTTCTTTGAGATGAGACGATGTGTCCAAGTTGAAAGGCTGAAAGCTTGAGGGATATGAGCTTTTGTTCCGGGATTTGCTGTGAGATCAAATGTAAAATTTTTGATTTGGATTATCTGTCCTAGTCTCCTGATTTGTACAATATGAGTAAGAAATACATATTTTAGGAGAATGAAAATTCATAATTCAGTATAAGATTAACCTCTATTGTTCCAGATATCTCTATTCTTTACAAATTAATGGCATTAGACAATGTTACTAAGAAGAGAGTTAACTACCAATTCTGCCTTATCAAGAGGAATAGCATATGAAAACATCAGGAGTGTTTCATCTGAAAAACTACCTGTGTTATTGAATCATTGACTCTAGGTAAGCATTTAGTCAAAGAATAAATTTTCAATTTGAGAGTTTTAACATCTCATTTTCACTTAACACATTTATTAAGGCCCCATTTTCCAGGGAAAAATTCAAGGTACTTTTCAAAGTTCCCTCTATTCTCTGACATTACCTTTTTGGATGAAAACAACCCTCTAGATAAAGCAAACATTTTCCGAGGAATGAATCAGTTTCCAGAGAAATCAGGGCTCCCAGGACAGAGTCATGTGGAGAGAGAGTTGTGGGAACAGCCTTTTAAGGGGAAATTGCTAGCTTTTTTTCTAATTAATCAGAAGCTTAATAGAGGAAATAGGATTTCAGAAGTTGTTTGAATGATGGAAACAAAAAAACTTGACTAAGTGGGGCATGTGGAACATGCCAGGTGTGAGGTGCAAGTCAGGAGAAGATGAGGGGAGCAAAAGCATGATAACATGTTTAAATGTAATAAGAAACACGAAGAGTGGACGAAAGGTTGTAGGGGCATTATTTAAGTGAAACAGCATGGTATATGTTCTTTGCCACTCATATGAAGCTCTTCTCTACTCTGAATACAGCTGTAGTGTAACCACCCCAGTCAGGCACAGTTCCTTAGCAGAATCTCCTGCTCCCTAAAGGACTCTAACTCCATTGCTGTCAAAGCTACGTCCACAGTAATTTTTCAGGACACTTGAGAACTAGTTAGTACATTGAGGTTCTCCAAGAAATAAAGTGGGGGTGGGGGGTGGTGGTGCAGATTTTCTTTTATTCAGTAATTCAGCACCTGAATGAAAAATTAGCAGACATTTATTGAGAAACACATTTGTTTACTGTGTTAGAGACATGAGAACCAATGAAACAAAGTTCTTCCTCTGTACTCTGGGCGAAAACAGAGGTGGCAATAGGCTTCATCTGCACAGAGGTACACACAGGGGTAGCAAGCAGACCTGAAGGAAAGACATCCAGAGAGAGTGGGAGGTAATATTTTAGCAGATCCTTGGAGAGTTCGTGCCAATTAGCTACAAAGTAAAGAAATAATAAAGAAGAGATGAATATGGAAAGATTGAAACAATTTTTTAAATTTATAATTAACATGTGGTCAACACTTGGCTGTCAAAATGAGAGACAGTGGCAAGTCCAAAAACACTGGTTTTATGGCTGGAAAGATGAGATTATGACGTTATATATGTTTGGTGAAGCTGAGCAGAGTGGTGGGATATTGAATGAAGACAAAAAGCTCTGCCTTAGATGCTAAAGTGTTTGATAACTAGTAAGCTAGAGGGCTAATCGCTATGTCTCAGATATTGTTAAAGTAATAGTTAGTGGTTATTATTGTCTTCCAGCATTTAAATCTAGCTTAAAAGAGAAGAGTGCTTGGAGCTAAATATGAAAGCTCATCACAACCATATGAGATGAAAACAGAAATTCCTATGATTATTGATGGCTGTGGATGACAGAGATGATATTTATTACCACAGACAGCTAAATTTCTATGTATGTCAGAGGGAAAACAAGCAAAAACTTTTGAGAAGTAAATGTACTGACAGAAAATGCCTACATAGAAAATGTGGTGGTCAGGAGAAGCGACCTGCACACAGGCAGCCTCTTTTGGGATGGGTTTGTAAGTATCACCTCCCTATTTCTAATTTCCACTCTTGTGGTGTTCTTAACAAGAACCTCCATATTTCTCGAGAGTTTATTACTTTGGAAACATTACTTGTGGGTATTTTCCATAATCAGAAATCTCAATAGCTTTTCAAACTCTTTCACTTTTCTTTACATGTGGAAATTAGTTTAGAAACATCAGCCATTGATAATTCAAGAAGCTATAAAGTGGAAAACAATGTTCAGTTGGGCAAAAAGTAACTGGCCTTGGGAGCATAGATTCAGGGCAACTTAAATCAATGCTCCCAGGTTGCAGCCCTTAAGCTTGACCCCAGTAAACTCTCCATGTTTATATATTTAATAAAATGTAACTAGCCTGGACTGATGCTAATGTTAGTTATTCAACATTAGATGGCAAAAATTTTTTTAAAAGTTGTCATGTTAGCCTCTCTCATGGTCCATCTGCAGAAGTTCTGGGATGAATGGATATGGTTGATCCTGGGGTCAGGAACCATGCACTGACTGGCTTTCTAATCTCTCTCAATCCTGCCTGATAGAGGAGCACCTCAGTGCCTTTTTTTGTTTTTTTTTGGTTTTTTTTTTTTTGGTGAGATGGAGTCTCACTCTGTGGCCCAGCCTGGAGTGCAGTGGCGTAATCTTGGCTCACTGCAAGCTCCTCCTCCCAGGTTCACACCATTCTCCTGCCTCAGCCTCCCTAGTAGCTGGGACTACAGGCACCCACCACCACGCCCAGCTAATTTTTTGTATTTTTAATAGAGATGGGGTTTCGCCGTGTTATCCAGGATGATCTTGATCTCCTGACCTCGTGATCCACCCACCTTGGCCTCCCAAAGTGCTGGGAGCCATTGTGCCCGGCCCTTTAGCACTTTTGAAGAAAAGATTTTTAGGGAAATTCATGAAGAGTGTATGATATCAGAGAGTGTTACTAGTTAGAGGGAAGATAATTGTTGAAGAGGGTCACTGAGAGTGGAAGCATTTATTTATTTTTATATTTCTGTTGGCAAGAGGTTTGTGTATACGATGATACACTCAAACAGTACCATAGCATGTATAAAGGCTTCTGGCTGTTCAAAATTCCTCACTGTTTGTTTGTTTTATAAAGAAGGCTATCACCCTTCACATTCCAAGAATTTCTTATAAATTCTTCTTTTATTTCTTGATCAAAAATGTTATCAACTGAGTGCCTTTGATCTCAGCTGGATAGGAACCTGTCAGATTAAATAATTCACACTAACTTGTGAATGACTAATAGGAAAAATCTGCCAAAAGATATTTGCTCCTAAAAAATTGAATTTGTTAACCAGATCAAGCCTGTAACTGGCAATATATATACATATATATGTGTGTATATATGTATATATATGGTATTTTCTTTGAGGGGAAGAGTGCTTAGGGTGCTTTAGATAAGACTTCATTTGCTAGGTTATTTATCTCTAAAGCTATTTATTTCCCTTCCTTCTTAATTAGTCTATCAGGAAATAAAGTTTATACAGTAAATATTATTTAGCAAAGGTAATTGCTTACGTACTTTTGCCTCCTTTTTGTAAGCAATATATTGAAGTAAAGGAATTTTTGAAAAAAATAATTGTCTCATCATTTAATGTTGATGATTTTTTTTTTTTTTGAGACAGAGTTTCACTCTTGTCACCCAGGCTGGAGTGCAGTGGCACAATCTTGGCTCATTGCAACCTCTGCCTCCTGGGTTCAAGCGATTCTTATGCCTCTGCCTCCCGAGTAGCTGGGATTTCAGGTGTGCGCCACCACGCCCGACTAATTTTCGTATTTTTAGTAGAGATGGGATTTCACCATGTTGGCCAGGCTGGTCTTGAACTCTTGACCTCAGGTGATCCACCCCCCCTTGGCCTCCCAAAGTGCAGGGATTACAGGCATGAGCCACTGGGCCTGGCCTTGATGATTTTTAATTACATGATTTTTCCTCCAGTCTTTGCTTATAGTCATAGACACATTCTGATGTAGTTGCAACCATAACACAGTTTGAGTTATTCTTGAGAATCCAGTGATGTAATGCCTACAAGATGGAACACACTGTTAATAGTCATAATAGCTGGTTTATGTCAAATGGCAGGCACATGGATAAATACTTTACCTGCATTTTAAAATTTAGTCCTCACAATGGCACTGTGGAGTAGATAGAATCATTGTCCTCATTTTCTGTTCAGGAAACTGAAGTGCTGTGAGGTTAAGTAATTTGCCCAAGGTTACCCAGCAGGTAAGACGTGAAGCCAGGCAGCTTGAAGCCAAAGCTTCCTAATGCTTCTTATGATGATTAATAAACTAACCCTGATTTTCCACAGCAGTATGGGCACTGGGCATAATCTTTTTAAAGTTATTAGGTGAAAAAGGTACCTGTTGCTATCTTAATTTGCCATTATTACTAATGAACTTTTTTCCTTATTTGTGCATGAATTCTGCTTTCTTTTTACTTCTGTCAATTGTAGGTTTGCAAACATTTTAAGTAACAAATAAAACCTCTGGAAAGATTAGTATGCAATGTCCCTATATGGATAAGAGAGTTTGTCACTTTATTCCCTCTTCATGGTTCGATTCCATGGACAGAAATGAAAACATTCTACCTGAGAGAATTGCAGTCTTATAGTCTGGTATGTCCACAGTGGTTTAAATAGGTATACATTTAGCATGAAGAGAAGCGAGAGAGAGAGACAAAATATGTGATTTAATTACAATTGCTGCAATGAATTCCGAGTTGATCCTGCTTCTCCCACTTCAGTTGACCACAATTTTAAGCTTGGCATCGCCTGAAAGCTTGAGGAATGTATTTGCAGTAATTGCCAGGCCACTTCATTGTTCCTCTGTATACATAAACACGAGGCTGTGATCAGAGTGGTCATGCTTGAGCTGTTATCTGAAATTCACTTTTGCTATAAGGATTGACTAATCTGGTTCCTACTGACAGCAGTTCCCATTTACTGTATTAGCTTTCTCTCACTTCAGTGCCACACAGCTCCAGTTAGGAGAGGAAAGCAAAAATTGTTAAAAGTAGTAGACGTGTTAGTCATCACTTATCAAACAGCGCAAACATCCAGTGTCATTGCAATCACTGTGCTTGTTTTTCTTCGAGTGAAAAGAATTTGTCGGGGGTACCACGCCGCTCTGCGATCCGCACAGGTTAAATGGTGAGGCTGCCGATTAATGATTCAGTGGGAGATAGTGGATGCCAGGAACTCTTGCAACAGCTCCCCTCCCTCCCCCGTGCTCTGCCGCTTTTGCATAGCTTGGCCTTTCTACCCCTCACCCCTGCCCTGTCATTATCTGCAGATGTTATCTGCCCAGCAGATGTTGTAACCTACAGAGATCTCATCGTTCTCACCCTGCTGAGCTCAGCCTCCCCCACCCACTTCTGCACTGGGTCTTAGGTCCCTTTGAAAGGGAGCACTGAGGCAGGAGAGATGGATTGAAATGCAAAACCTGGACTTTATTTTAACGTGAGGTACACACTGCCATTTTTTTGCAACCACTATTTGATGATAGTTGTTTCAACACAGTTTAAAAAGTAAATATTTATCTTATGTGTCTTAAGAATTGGATTCCATGCAATAGACCACAAGGAATTTCTTTTTCTACCTTGAGTACACCCATGTTTCCTAAAATGAGACATTTTTATGAAAGATGGGACCTGAAGAACAGTAGTTTTCAAATCCCTCAGTAGTTACCACAATCAAACCATTATAGCAGTTAAGAGATTTTTTAAGTCACGATTTTCGTGGAATAATAAGTCTCGTAGGTGAGAAAACGAGGTAACATTATACTGCACCTATTTAATATAACACATGGAAAAAATATAAACGTGTTTAGTATCGACTGTGAATCAAGTGGTAAGCAAAGACCCTGGCCAATGGCAAACTAAAAGCAGTTATTTTACCCCAAACCTAAAGGTGAAAGTTGAGATGCAAAATTTATACAGGTGAAAGGCGCCACTAAAAACATTTTAAAAGTAAAATGAAGCTGGGTGGCTCTGAAAACAAAAGGAAGAAAATCAGTTTTCAGTGTGGGAAAATATGGATATACCTTTGAGAAGAAAATATTTTAGTGTGATATCTTAGTGAGAGTACTAAATTATAAACTTGAATTTGCCTTACAACTTTTATTTCTCCATCTAACCAATTTTGATTGTTTTATATAAATATAGATAAAATAAACCAAGAAGAAAACTATGTAAAAAATAGAAAATATATATCAAGGCATACTTTACAAAATTCAATGTAAAATGACCTTTCCATGCCTGATTTCCATTCTCTGTTTAAGGTAATTTCTGTCTGGAGAAGGGGAGCCATTGTTAAATTCTTAGGAAAGATGATGACTCCGGCACTAAACATCACCCACAGTGATAAGAGGTTTCTGCTAGTCGCTCACCACCTCATCAGTTCTTTCCGTTTTTACAGAACAGTGTTCATGGGGTGCCTGGGACCAAGGCTGCTTCCGATTCCAGAAGCAACCCACCAGGGTCGCTGCAGAGACTGTGATTTGTTCAAAGACAATCTAAATTAAATTAATCTAAAATACCATTGTCAGGTTTTCTGTTTCTTCCAGGCAGCAGCAAGAGTTTTGCTAAAGGCCCATAAAGTAAAGAGAATTGTTAAATAATATTCCCTTTGATAAAACAAAATTGTTCTTAGAAATCTTTGGAAATATTTATACCATATGTCTCTTTGATAAGATCACAAGTGTTAAGTAATGTGGTAACTTTTAGCAGGTTAACAATCACAGCTTAAATTTCATAAGATTTCTGGGTGACCTTTGTAACTCAGAATCAAAGCCTTTGGTGTTTGCTTTGGCGGACTTCTAAACAATAGGCCCCATTAGCAATTTTCTCAGATATTCTCCAGTTTCATATCTGCAAGTGGTGATCAATTTTGTAAAAACATACATTAGCCATTAAATTGATATTTCCCTTTGGGAAGCATTTTAATAAACATTACATTTTCTCAAATAAGAGACTTTAGTTCTTTTATCATAATATTTATTGTGAAGGAAGAAAAAAATGAACGCTAGGATTTAGGTTTAAATACACACAATTTATCGGAACGATTCCAAGTCCACTTTGTGGAAATAGGGTTCCATGCGATATTTTGCAAATGTTTTTCCTAAGAGTTTATTTTTTATGTTTACGGGTTGTCTCAGGTTATTATTTCTGAATCTGGTTTCTTTATTTTTCCAGGTCTATCACTAACTGGTAGTGTGATCTTGGGCGTTTAGCTTAGTCTCTTGGGGTCTTATTTCTCAGATATCTTTGTTTCAGGAATTGACTACTTGTTCCTAAGATCTTTTCTAGCCTTGAATGGCTTTGACACCATGGTCTCTAAGTTCAACTCTGTCTTCCCCTAGCAGCAGTCCATTTGTTCCCAGGCACGAAGAACACTTCAAAAGGAAACAGTACAAGTGTCGCCACCTATAGGTAGAAAATATATTACAGAAAAAGAATAATTACATCCAGGTAGAGAACACCGTAAAAAAATAGGAGTTCATTTTTACCCTTACAAATTCCAAACTCTACCCACAACCATATTACCTGAATGTTTCTCTTTAATTTGCTTCTTCAATATTACTGTAAGTTTTCATCTATATTATAGCTACATATTTAGCTTTATCTTCCTTATGCATATATAAAATAGATGACTGATGGATCAAGATTTGAGATTTTACAACGTATGAAGATTTTCATGACTTCAACATCACTAACACTTTTACGAGCTATGTGGTTGTGCTCTTAAAGTTAAAATTTCAGGTTAGGTACCTAAGACGAAAAGATGTGTATGAACCATCTGGAGGAAAGTTTGATACATTTTCTAATGGAAGATGTTGGTGTAGCTTTATGGATTAAATTTTTAATGAAAACAAACAAAAATGATCCTAGTATTGCTAGCATTAAGATACAGTAGATAAATTAAAGCTCAGCTTCAACTCTTCTCCCTGCTTACGGCTAAGGGAAAATCTTCCTTCAAAGAAATAAAGAACAATTAGAAGAAAAAAAAAACTTTGATAAATTAAGAAACCATCTCCCAGATAAACTGACACTCCATATGCAAAGGAAACAATTTCCATGTATGTTATAAGAAATGTGTTAAATCAACTAACATTGATATAACTTCAAGCAATTAGGAGAACGCTAATAATGATATGAGTCTTCAGCTGTAAATAATTATGCTGCCCCAAGGCTATGCTTTAATTCTTGGCTTGCTGTATCTATAAACAATAATCAAACTGCAAAGCAAGTTGTGTTGTTTTTGTTCACAGTTTGTGAAATGATTTTTATACCCTACAGTGATGCTGATGGCTATTTTGACCTTCAAGAACTCCGGCCTGTGAGGCTAAGAGCTAATGTGTACTTTCATCGATCTGAGTTGGAGGCACACAGCGGGTTATAGTGCCTGTTCTCTATGAGCACAAAAGCTGCTATCGTCAATCAGTGTGCGATGTGAAAGGGGGCTTGCTGCTGAGACTCAATAAATGGGGACATTAGGAGGAGATGTTATAATTGCTGCTACCCACATCTTGTTAATGAGTAATGTACAGTTAGACACCATGCAATTGCAGCTAAACTGTTTATACAATTTATTCTTATGTTGCAACTAACATTTAACATAATGAAGTATCATAATTGCAGCCATTAAAGTCAAGATTAAGATTTGTTTAATTAGAATTAAGAAAATGTAAAATAGAAAACTACTTTCAAATGTTGGGTGTACAGAATGTATCCAGTGGTATGCAGAGAAAAAACATGTAGGATGCCAGTAGTAGTCATTGTGCACATAAACTTGTTTGTTGGAGGTCTCTTCTTGGGCCTTTTTTACCCCCAATACTCTAGTCAAAAGTATAGAGAAAACAAAATATAAATGGCAGTAAGTTGGCCATGTATAAATATAGTGTGTTATTATTCAGATCGTTAGAGTTAAATTTTAGAATTTACATTACCCCTAGGCTAAACAAATAATGTCTTAAAACACACAACTCATATTACCATCAAGGCAAGTTATCAAATGAATTAGGGAGGAAGTAAGCCCCTGACTTTGTATAGGAAATGTCATAACTTTGTAAAACCAAATGGGCATTAAACCTCTATTTTAATTATCTACATGTCTAAATGTAGGCACTTATATAATATGATATTTTTACATAAGCGATGGGACAAAGCATGGTTAATGGAATGCTTTGAGGAAACATGGCTTGTCCGAATTCATTAAGTGAAATCATTTCATTTGGGTCACGTCACGTTTTCCTTCTTCTTCGTATATTGTTAGATGCTGAAAAGTCTCAAAGTGCTGCCAGCAACATAATTATTTTGGACTTTCTGAGATCTACTTCTCACCTTCTCATGTCACTGTTTCTAAGCAACTCAAACTCATTTTTTCCCCTAGGTTCACATTTTGTCCTCAACTTTCTTTACTTTGGATGAGAATTTCTCTTGTCCCCACAGAACCTGTCAATATTAGGCTATGCTATAAATGGTGTCCAGCAGAGTGTTAGGCTTTCAGGGAAGAGATCTGAATTCTTTGAAACTGTGTTCATCTAATTGCATGATTTAGTTGATGTCTGACATCTTGTGTCTTTGTTTCTCCATTAGATGGAGGAAGTTAATTGTATCTTAGAATCTTCATAAAAGTTTTGAGAAAATCTAATGCCTTAGTATAGTTGAAGGCATGTTGAAGCTTTAGTGTGTCAAGGAAATCCGACCTGTGGTTCAATTCATTGAGATTGGCTCATACTCATTTCATTGGCTGCAGACCGTAACAAAAAATGGGGATAAAATAACAGGGTAATATTTCATTACTCTCAAAAGAAACACTTTTTTCTCCCTCTTTTTTTTCTGGCATCGTATACCCATCCCATTGAGGAGGTTCTCCGTGTGAATGAAGTGATCAGTTCCATGAATTAATGATATCCAGTCTTTGTTTTTAAACTTGAAACCAAATTTCAACAAGCACTGCCAATTATCTCAGAAATAGAGGTCATGGGTCCCTTCTCACTTATTCTTACTAAGCTGTACAATATGATAAATGCAAAAAAAGCAAGCAATGATTTAATCTTTGTGGCAATATATAGTCCAAGATAATGGTGTTGAAGAACTCTATCTGATTGGCTTGCAGTTTCACTGTGGTATGCAATTGCTGATATCAGATTTCTTGACTTTACTGTGGAATTTATTTTTATAAGCTTTTCCCTTTCCCTCGGTTATACATTTAAAATGACAGGTAACTTTTTGTATATACTTCAAACGTTGTATAAAATTCGAGTTTATCAACTTGTATAAGTACTTAAGAACTTCAGCTTACGAATGCCAGTAAGTTCACTTATTTAATCATTCAGCAGCAATTTGTTGAAGGCTCTAATGTGTATCAGCCACTGTGCTAGATACTGAATATGGGAACACATGAAGAGGAGCATGGTGATTTTTTAGAGGTGATGAGTTAACTTTGGAAATAACACCTTTGAGCTTCCTGTGAGACCTCTAAAGGATTGGTGGGCCAGTTGGTGAAGAGCTAGTGTCTTTCATATGGGTTTCAAATGTGCACTTTCAATTTTATTGTGGAAAAATGGACAGTGTTCAATATGTTGACATAACAAATTACTCCTATTATTATATATGTAACTTAAAGATAGTTGACAATTATTTTAAATTGTGGTTGTTGAGATGGCATACATTAGTATGTATTCTGAGCCTTATCCAGGTCTGTGTTAAATGAGTATTTGAGTAAAGACATTTGTTTTAATCTAACTAGTGTTAGTGTTTAAACCCAGAACTGGCTCTTACCTTCCTCTCTTCCTTTTTTCCCTCCCTACTTTCTATCTTGAATCATCAAAGGTTCTAGGTATCTAACATGTAGGTAGCCACCAGCCACCTGTGAGAATTGAGAACTTGAAATGTAGCTAGTGCTACTGAGGAAATGAATTTCACATTTTATTTAATTGCAATTTATTTGAATTCAGTTTTGAAATCGGAAGTAGAACTCTTTTCCACTAAGCACAGCTTCATTGTTTGGTAGGAATACATTTCTTTTGAATGGCTGGATTGTGTAGGATATTACTATTGTATTGTGAGCCTTTTGGGCACGTGGGCCGTTTCACAGAAACACGTCACTCATCTAGTCTTCTAGATTAAAAGATGTGTCACCAGTTTCACCAAGAATGGCAATTGCGACTTGCTGCAGCAGAGCCAATGGGAGAACCTGGTTTCTTTGCTGTATAAACAAATTTTTAAGATGGCAATGTTGGAAACATAAAGAGACATATTCAGAAAGCACATAGCGAATTTGGTAAGAAGTTTTCTCTCAACAGGACACCACCCACAAACCCCACTTCTAGCTGGAGTGAGAGCAAAATATATTATTATTTTAGTTATGGAAATTTTGTTAGAAAATAATGAGGATAAGGCTAAGCAATATTTCATACAAAGTAAAAGGTCTTCAGTTAAGCTACCAAATAATTGTCTGTAGAATATAAGACCTAACTGTACTAAAGATGATTTTTTTCAAAATTTTAAAATTTCAAGTACTATTTTTTAGCTTTGGATGAGTTGTGTGATATAAGAGACACTGCCCTTTCAATACTTTGATACATTTTGTCTCAAAGGACTTCCAAATTTATGAATAAATGTTAATTCGTAGCTTTTAAAATTTGTATTTTTAGTCTTACATCTATCAAAGTATTTAACCTAGATATTAAAATATTAGTTTTGTTATTATGATGGACAGTGTTCTAACTGTATTTGATAAAAAATCAAATTTTGCTGGCATATTAAAGCAAAATACTATTTCTCTTATTTCTTTATTCCACTGTATATTTGTGCAAACATTTCTGAAATTGATTCTGTGAAGACTGTCATGGATATGGTTATTAAAATCATTCCACAGAGATGTGCAAATGTCATGGATTATCTCCTGTTTGTGGAACTTTGGAAAGAGACAGAAGGCAACGAATTTAATGATCTTGTGTTCTTTTCTGGTGCTCATTGGTGGAATCATGAAATAATTTGACAAAGACTCACTGTGCTGTTAACTCCAATAAAAGAATGCTCAATGTATTCAATATCAAAATCAAAAGCAAAATACATGTACCCCACAAATATATACACCTACTGTATACCCACAAATATTTTTAAAAAAGCAAAAATGGCAATGTGATTTATATTTTCTCACCAAACTGCATAGCATATAAATGAGCCATATCTAAAGCTTCTAAGAAAGGAAAAGCTTATTTGTGATCTCAGTAGGCAGGTATAAGAATTTATGTTGAATTCAATAATAATGACTCCATGGTCAATAATAATGATTTTATACATTTTTTAACATAAATCAATATGCAGAATATTTTAACTGTAATCAACAGCATTGTGTAAATTGGCTAAATAAACTGTAAGAAAATTGTAGAACGCTTTGTTGGTATTGACAAATTTAAAATTGCATTTCAGTTTATGCAATACATTTTTGAAGTCAATGTTAATAATACTGAGTTGACACAAGAGTTAATGAATTTGCTCAACTTGGACAGACATGATTCTGAAATTGATATGCTTCTGATGCAAGACAAATAAGTTTTTCCAAAAGAGAGGAGTCAGTTTTGTTAATTTAGTTACAAAAGCTGTAGAAAAATAATTTTTTGGTATTTGATTTAGTTACTAAAACTTTTAAGATTATTGGAAAACATGGTTATGTGAATTTACTTTTTCAACTTTAAATTTCATGAAATCTAAATACAGTTTATTGGGAGGCGAAGAAAATGGTCAAAGGGTATACATTTTCAGTTATAAGATGAATACATTCTGAAGATCTAATGTACAGCATGGTGACTAGCCAATAATTTTATATTGTTCACTTGAAATTTGCTAAGAGGGTATATCTTAAGTGATCTCACCATATACACGTATCACACACACACACACACACACATTGGTAGCAAGTGTGGTGATGGATGTGTTAATTAATTTGATTGTGGTAATCATTTTGCAGGGTATAAGTCATCACATTCTACACTTTGGATACATATAATTTTTATTTGTCAGTTACAGCTCAATAAAGCTGGAACTAAATAAATACAGCTCAATATTTTCAATAAAAACTAATATATCATGTAAGTGTAAAATACATACCTGGTTTTGGAGATTTCATACAAAATAAGAATATTAAACAGCTTGTTAATTTTTTATGTTGATTATCTGCTTAAATGATTTTGAAATATTGGGTTAAATAAAATATATTATTAAAATTATTTTGAACTTAAAATATCCTTTTACAAATGTGGCTACTAGAAAATGTAATATTACATTTATGGCCCACTTTTTGTTTCTGGTAGTGTCATTCTAAGTAAATCCTAACATTCTTCATTTGTTGTCATTTATATTGATGCCTAAGCTTGGTTTAACAAAAATTCTTCTTCTTTTCTTAATGAGGAGGACTTCTTAGAATCTTTCATGAGTTATTTGAGTTGCAAAAATTGCCTAGCTCCTTCTAAATTGGCCTAATTCATATATTACAGCTGCCAGCTAGATTGCTAATACCTACAATATGTGTTCTTGTTCTCCTTTGATTTGTTGTACTATGTTAGTATTAGATAGAAGAAAAAATCTGTTTTTTTTTTTTTCAATATTATGGTCATATTAGAACACTAGAATGAAGCAGATAACCATCTGTTAATAATGTTAATAGTGTGTGTTTGCTTTTATATGTATATATCTATATCTGGTTCAATTATTGGCTACATTATTTAAATTTTATCTCCCTCTACTTGTTTGAAAGTATGAATTCTAACATATAACCACAGTTTCCTCTCTATTGTGGTAAATAGGTCATTTGTGATCTGAACTAGACCCATCTTGACCATCTGTCATTTCTAGATTACCATGTAATTATGAGCCACCTTCCACAGAGTTAGCTGAGAATGGATGGTACGGCCTGCTTGTAGGGTCTATGATCAATAGTCTGCAGGTGAGTTTGTAGCTGGTTTCTACAGATTATCTCACTAGGGCTACAGATTATCTCACTAGGGCTTGGGAAGGTCTTGGAGATAATAGATCTGTGATTGCTTTTTCTTTGAGTTCAGTCTCAGATTCTCTGCAGTGGAGTTACGCGAGTCTGATTTTGTCTGGGCCATCTTTGATATCCTTGCTGGGGTCAGAATGAACCACAATACATACCTAAGGAGCATCTCCTGAATATATTTCTTGTTAATGTTTTATATTATCTGTCAACTGACCAGTGAGACTGCAAAAGGAAAACTAGGAGTTTCTGATACATGCTTTCATTTTTTTCATGGAGAGAGTTTACAGATTGGCTATACCTCTTGACAAGAGGAAGGTTTTTGGAATGAAAGTGAGGTCAAAGTCCTAGACTGGCAGAGAGAATCTGCTAATCATAGCATCATATCTGCTGAATAAGGTCAGCAGAGGAAAGAAATAAAACTTAGCATGAGGCAACCTGTGTACAACAAACAGGCGCACTATTGTGGGTACACTGAATTGGGTTATTCACTGAGGATCTGAATTAAGTTAGCAGCCTTATTGCTGTTGATTAAGTAAGAGACACAATTGTCATGAACGAAGAAATGGTCGTTGTAGTAAACAATCTGAAACTACAATAGAATTGGCTGTAAATTTTCTGTCGTCAGTGAACAAAGCAAGTATGATTACACTTGCTTATTATATACATGCCTGAGAACATAGATCCTATTCTATGACTCTGTTTTCTATTTCAGATTCTTGTGGCTAATTTAAACCTGGTTTGACCTCCATAAAATCATGATGTAGTGAGAGGGCAAAACCTGTACTTCTGTAGACCTCTGGGATGTCCCTGGATGATTTCTACCATGAGGAATCACTAATGTCTTGGCCACTGTGGTATTACTGTCATCTCCATGACCATCGTGGTTGAAGAACTCATTTTATTAGTGAGTGGTTGTAGCCTCATTCACTCCCACGCATTCATTCATTTATTCTTTCAGCCAATACTTCATAAACACTCAGCATGTTGATGACAGGCACACTGTCTCTTCCCTTGAGGGACTCAGTGAGGTGGAGGAGACACCGGAAAACCCACAAACACAAGAATATTATAAGCATTGTGTTTGCTGTATGAGGATGATGATGGTGGGGGCATAGGAGAGGAACTCTTCAGTGACAAGAAGTCAGGCAACACTTTAGCAAGGATTAGGTATTTGAACTGAAACTCAAATGATGTCCAGAAGTTTGCCAAACACACAAGGTAGATGAGTGCAGCCTAGGCAGCAGGAACAGCATGAGAAGAGGTTAAAGAGTCACAGCTGCAAGAGGTACAGCATAGCTGGAGCCTTGAAAGTGCAAAGGCATTGTGGGAAGGAGGCTTGAGAGGCAGGGCTGGGTTGTTGCAGGACCTTAGAAACCATAGTAGGGAGTGAGGTCTTGGCTATGTAGGTGCTGAGCAGGAGTTTTTAAGTAGAGGAGTGACTTGATCATATTTATGTTGTAGGAAAAGTGTTTTTGCAGAAGCGTGGAGAATTCATTTGAGGGGAAGGCAGAGATGGTGGGCCTACTGTAAGCAGGGGCCATGAGGCCAGGCCAGGTATCACAACCAGTGAGGGTGGGAGAGTACTGGTCTAAATGCTTTACAACAGGTTCTCCAAAAGAAAAGAAAAATCACAGGTTTGTAGCATTTGTTGATTTTTTTATGGTGTAAACATTGTCACTATGTTCTGTTTCAAGCTACAGACACATTGTCACTACTGAACACACAGTCGCATGCCATTATATAGTATTTCCGCCAGACAGAATGGAGGAGATGATCTCAAGGGCATAAGTAATAGTAAACTGGAGTAAAATAATTAGGAGGTGATGAATTTTAACCATTTAATGCCTTTTTTAATCTAATGTATTTAATTTTAAGTTTGTGTAATTTTAGTTTTTCTTTCTCTCTTTTTTTTTTTTTTTTTTTTTTTTTTTTGAGACAGAGTCTCTCCCTGTCACCCAGGCTGGAGTGCAGTGATGTGATCTCAGCTCACTGCAACCTCCACCTGCTGAGCTCAAGTGGTCCTCCCACCTCAGCCTCCCAAGTAGCTGGGACTACAGGTCCGTGCCACCATGCCCGGCTAATATATTTCATGAGAATTTAATACTCCATCTTCCTGCATGGTACAAAGGTCTAGCCAACTGCTAAATAAGAGAAAACCAGAAATTTTTAAAAAGCATTGTTCATGATTGGACAACGGAGTATATTAACCAAAATAGAAGGAAATTAAAGGAAGAACATATATTTGGTGAGAAATTAATGAACTCATCCCAGTAGAGTGAAGTTAATTTGATGAGCATTTATGATTGCCTGTATACTCAAGGAACTCTGCTAGGCTTGGACATAGAATAGTGAACAGGAAGAAATGCACAGTTCCTCTTCTCAAAGAAATTGCAGCTAAAAGGCTCTAGACAGATAAACAGGTTTTTATAAAAGTTGTGTGATAGAATTAGCATGAGATGACATGAGAGTACCTTTGTATAGAACCCAGACTTGTAGGTGGGGTTTTGCAGCATTTACCAGAGGAAGTGACATTAACCTGAGACCAGAGAACAAGTAGGCTTGGTCCTGATGGTGAGCATTCCAGGCCAGGCAACATGAAGGCGATGGGGAAAATGACGCGGGTCATTGACCAAGGTGAGGAAAAAGGGAGAGGGTTTGTTAGAGAGGATGTCAAAGTGGTAGGAATTGGTAATTGATTAAAGATGAGTAAGAAGTTTGGGAGGCTGAGATGGGTGGATCACTTGAGGTCAGGAGTTCGAGACCAGCCTGACTAACGTGGTGAAACCCCTTCTCTACTGAAAATACAAAATTAGCCGGGTGTGTTGGCGCAGGAGTGTAATCTCAGCTGCTTGGGAGGCTGAGGCAGGAGAATCGCTTAAATCTGGGAGGCGAAGGTTGCAGTGAGCTGAGATAGTGCCGCTGCACTCCAGCCTGGGTGACAGTATGAGACTCTGTCTCAAAAAAAGAAAAGGAAAAAAAAGTGGTCGGGCATACCTGAACAAAAGGCAGCAGACAACTTCTGCAGACTTAAACGTCCCTGTCTTACAGCTCTTAAAAGAGCAGTTGTTCTCCCAGCATGGCGTTTGAGCTCTGAGAACGGACACACTGCCTCCTCAAGTGGGTCCCTGACCCCTTTGTAGCCTGACTGGGAGACACCTCTCAGTAGGGGCTGACAGACACCTCATACAGGCAGGTGCACCTCTGGGACGAAGATTCCAGAGGAAGGATTAGGTAGCAATATTTGCTGTTCTGCAGCCTCCACTGGTGATATCCAGGCAAACAGGGTCTGGAGTGGACCTCCAGCAAACTCCAAAACACCTGCAGATGAGGGGCCTGACTGTTAGAAAGAAAAAGTAAAAAGATGAGTGAGAAGGATTCTGTGCTGCTTACAGGACGTTTAAGTGGACATTTTCTAGAGGAAGATAGAAACATGGGTTTGATAGTTCATAGACAAGTTTTTGTTGGTTTGTTGGTTTGTTTGTTTTTGAGATGGAGATTCACTCTTGTTGCCCAGGCTGGAGTGCAGTGGCGCTATCTCGGCTCACTGCAATCTCCACCTCCAGGTTTAAAATGATTCTCCTGCCTCAGCCTCTCAAGTAGCTGGGATTACAGGCGTCCGCCACCATGCCCAGCTAATTGTCTGGAAGTAAGGTTGAGTGTCATCAACATACAGATGGAATTTGAAGCTGGGGTGTGAATAATGCCACTCTTGGGAGTGTGCGTTGGGAAGAGCAGAACATGGTGGCATACCCATGAGGCTTGGGAAACATTAGCATTTAACAGAATATCTGACTGGCCTTGTGCGAGAGAAGTTCAAGTTAACACAGTGATATTAAAGCTATAGTCACGACACTACTGACCATCTCTCTCTTCTCACCCCCGATCTATATAAATGACATGGAGTAAAACAAACACCTGAAGTCATCCTAAGATTGCTTTTAATACCACTGACCATTTCATTTCCTGAGCAACAATATTTCCCCAGATGTCCAGATAGGCACAATCAATTTTAAAAACCTTAATTGAACACCTACTATGTGCAGGGCCCTGTGCTGGAGAGAAGAACATATGAGTGATGTCCCCATAGTCATTTAGTTCCCCCTGCAGAGTTTCTAATTGCAGAACAAAGGAGTAGTATTTAGTGAAGAACTTGCTGCCCTGAATGAAACCCTTAATGTCGTCACACATCTCCGCAGTGTAGTGCTGTAAGAACGGGAATTTTTGGACAAGTTTCATTGGGTCACGTCTTTCTCATTCTATTCCTTATCTGTTTTCTTAATCTTCCTCTCTTAAATTTTTTTTTATCATCTTAATACTCCCAAGCATGCACACATCATGGAGGGGGAGAAACTTTTTTTGGTCGAACAATCATGTGTGTATTGAAATTGTTCCTGTTAGACTCAACGGTAGTCTAAAGTTAGGAAGAGAAAAGGAGTCACTGTCTAATGTCCCCAATGAGGAAACAGTAGCTGGCAAATTCATGTATTGCCTTTCAGTCTAGATCTGGATTCAAAATGCACAATTGTTTAAATACCCTTTTCTTTACAAGGAGGCTTTACAAGGATACATATTGAAACATTTCAACAGGGCTTCTTATTGAAATCCACACTTCCAGGAAATTACATTTTAAACCAGATTTGTTGAAGTGCTGAAAGAGCTTGCTTCACTCGTTTTTTGCTACACTATGCCATGTAACCTTATGTGAGGAATTAATAAATGAACATAAATACAGTAACTAGCTAATATAAGCTAGAAATTATAACAGGCTAGTGCTTTGCTGAAACAGGCTTGAAATAAACTCTGGAACTCTGATAAATAATATTTATACCAAAACAAATAAGGTCTAGCAATCAGATAGCATACTAGATATCCTAAGTATTCTCACACAAGTATGTATCCTCACAGCAATCCTGGGAGTTAATCAAGTCAGTTATCACTGGCCCCATTTTACAGATGAGTAAATTAAGGCTCAGAATGACTGTCACATATAGAAGGGTGACACAGCTAATGAACAGGACTAGAACCTGTGCTTTATACTTTGATTCAGAAGTCCAGGAAGACTTGAAGAAGATGGGAAAGTGGACTTCTATTTAACGTAAAGATTTTTGTTGTTGTTGGCTTAATGGACTTAGAAGTACAGGCAGTGGAATTGTAACCATGTGACTTAATTATGATTGTATTAATTTTTAAAACCTACCAGAGGTTTGGGTCCTGAATTTTCTATTCCCATGAATATACTGTCCATGGCTAAGAAAAGTGGTGATAAAGAGTTTAAGTAAAAAATCAAAATAAAGCAAAGATTGTCTGAAATATTCAACTGAGGACATAGGAAAGATGTCTGTAGACGAACTATTTTTAAATTCCAGAGGGCAGATGGCAACTGACTCATGCAATTGTTTAATTCCAATTAAGCATTCTCTTTTTTAATAGTCTCCTTCTGAGGCAAAACTCGCTGGCTGCTGGATTTGAGGCAAGTCCACACCAATCAATATCAATCTGCTGCCAAATTTTATTAAATATCTCTCTGATACCTATTTACAACCAAGAAAATAATTTCACTGCCAGGCGATTGTAAATGTGTGAAAAGAACCTCTGACAGCTTACCTCACTCACAGTCTGCAGTTCTGAGCCTGGGTGCTATGGCCGGGAGACTAAGATGAAGGACATAATTAAGGAAACATATGAAGGCTAGCACTGGGCTTGAGATTAATTAGCTGTGCGTCAATAATCTCATCAATATCCGATTAACAAATGACACATTGCCCAATGAAACATATTGATTCATGCACACTCCTCACTGTTAATAAATTGAAGCTGCTTTGCTAAATGAGAAAGCTGACAAAATAATAGGCTGCTAAGACTGCCCTGCTATTGTGATAAAAAACATAAAATTAGGAGTATACAGTACTTAATTTAGGAGGACTGTCATTCCACTTATGAAGCTTGTTAAGGAATGACAAGAAAAGGGAACAGAATTTCTCGGAGAACTTGCTCCAAAGGACTAGGGGAATTTCCCAAGGGCATGCATTTGAAAAGTGTTACGCATATAGATGACCCTAAGCTCCCATGCTTTTTTTAGTGGTGTGTATGAAAAAAGTTTTGTTTTGCTGGTTTTTTTGTTTGTTTGTTTATAAAGGATATCATTCTAACCATGAGAGTTGTTTCAAATTTTGGAAGTAATGATTCAATATTCATCTATATGAGATTATGCTGATCATGTCAAGGAATACTGTCTTTGTTCTTTAAGATTATGTAATGAGGAATGTTGCATAGTGGTGATGGTGGTGTGTATGTGTATGTGTGTGTGTGTTGGGGGGAGGTTTGCACATGCATTTCTTGTGCAAACTCTTAGGCCAATGACTACTTTGTCCCCCACATGGTGTCCACATCAGTGGCCCCTGTCTAAAACGCAAATGTTTCTCCTCCTTTCTTATCTGCGTGCACTTGCTCCTCTTTGGCTCTATTTTCTGAGGTAAGTAGTTTCAAACCAGGCAGGACTGTCGTGCTGTTATGAAGGCTAGCGCAATTATAATTTAGTTTTCTCTTTAGCTGGTGACAGAGAGGTGGTAATAAAGTTGGTCAGGAGGGGAACACAGTGATAATGGTAAAGATGAGGGCTCAATATACATTGAGAACCTGCTGAGACGGTAGAGTCAGGAACAGCCAGATACCCTGCAGGTGGTGAGAAGAGAAGGCTCTGCGAATCAAGGGCTGCCCCCCCTCCACAGCTAGGGAACCCCAGCGGTGGCCCTCGGGACGCCCATGGAACGTTCTCTAGGAGCTCTGGGGTAGGAGGATCCCCTGAGGAGGAGCTGGTTAAGAGGATACAAACATCTGCTTGCAGAAAACGTTTGCTCACAGTGCACACTTCCAAGAAAACACAGCAAGGAGAGGGATTAGGAGCATCAGCTTTGTTTTCTTTTTTTTCGTTTCTCTTTTTTGAGATGGAGTCTCACTCTGCCGCCCAGGCTGGAGTGCAGGGGCGCGATCTCTGCTCACTGCAAGCTCCGCCTCCCGAGTTCGTGCCATTCTCCCGCCTCAGCCTCCCAAGTAGCTGGGACTACAGGCGCCCGCCACCTCGCCCGGCTAATTTTTTTGTATTTTCAGTAGAGACGGGGTTTCACCATGTTAGGCAGGATGGTCTCGATCTTCTAACCTCGTGATCTGCCCGCCTCGGCCTCCCAAAGTGTTGGGATTACAGGCGTGAGCCACCGCGCCCGGCCCGGAGCATTAACTCTTACGTGCCATTAGGGCATCACCACAGAGTACAGCTTGAGTTAACAAGAAGCTTATTACCCTGACTCTTCACATACTGGGTAGGAGAAAGACAGAAAATAAATGATTATCAGAGAATCATTAGAATATAACCTGGGCGTATCAGACAGAGCCAAGTTTCCTGTCATGTCCGCCCTGAATTCCTGGATGTTCACATTCCAAATTACTGATTGGGAACCACAGGCATTTCAACATAGGGAGTCTTTAAAGAAAAATCAAGATAGGAACATGATACAGAGAACATCAGGAAACTTGAGCTAGAACTCTTGATTTTGCTGTTAAGCAGCTGTGTGAACCTGAACAATTGCTTAGCTGTTCTGCGCCTCTGCTGCTTTTCCTTTGTAAGAGAGATTGGACTAGACATTCTTTGAAGTTCCTTATGGTGCTAAGTCCTTATTGAGCTTCATAAAGACATATGTGCATATCTGTGTACCTCATAAGGTCAAAATGATTTTCAGTATAACAATTACTGAGACTAAAATAAAATAGGCTTTTCTATATCAGGCTAACCAGCATTCCCTATGGCTCCATCACTCTGGTGTCTCTTCAATAGTACCCTCTCTTACTGCGGTGTCCGGAATGAGCATATGCAGCTCCTTAGGGTGTCTCTGTCTTCATAAGTAGTTTCCAGAGAAGCTCGGTCATTAAGTTGCATTAACTCTAATTAGTGATCAGGAGGGAATATAAATCAATAATTTTCATTAACAGTCTAAGCTATGTTGAAACCCATTTTCTCAAAGCCCAAGATTTCCTTTCAAGCAAAAGGCCTATTTGGGAATAGATTTTGTTTTTTTTTTTAGATTTCTGAAATGCAAATTAGCCAATTTCTTTAGGGTTCACAGAAGAGAGGTTTTGTTTGTGTCAATGAATTCTTAAGAACTGAAATACTTGCAAACCTAAAAAAGGGATTGCTGATTATGACATTTTAGGACAGCAGTGAGGATGGTTTTATGAAGGAGACTCTCTTGTTGTCTCGTTGTATTCCTGAAATCAATCTTGATTATGTGATGGTTTTAAGGAAAAGTTGTAATCTACTACTTATAACTTGCATTATTTAGCTCTTTCTACATACCAGGCACTTTGTATTCACTATGCTAATTAATCCCCACAGGATCCTTTGTGTTAAATATAATATGCAACCTCAGTTGAGGAAGCTGAAGCTCAGAGAGGTTAGGCAACTTGCCCAACATTATCCAGCAATGATTGTTAGACCTTCTTGTCTCCTGGACTGCCTAATTCCAAAGCTTGTGATTTTGAGATCTATGATATTCTGTCTTCAATACATAATGTTTGCCTAGAGCCTGACAGAGGCTCACCAATAATAGACATTAACCACAGGTGTTTTAGTAGGATGCTGATTTTCAAATCTGCAATGGATCAAACTCTCAAGATCAGACTCTTCACTGGGAACATACTCTCTAATTTCTAATAGAATGAGTTAGTATATACAAAGAATAAGTTTAGCAGTGTTCACAATAGCAAAGACTTGGAACCAACCCAAATGCCCATCAATGATAGACTGGATAAAGAAAATGTGGCACTAAACACCGTGGAATACTATGCAACCATAAAAAAGGATGAGTTCATGTCCTTTTCAGGGACATGGATGACATTGGAAACCATCATTCTCAGCAAACTATCACAAGAACAGAAAACCAAACACTGCATGTTCTCACTTGTAAGTGGAAGTTGAACAATGAGAGCACATGGACACAGGGAGGGTAACATCACAGACTGGGGCCTGTCGGGGGATGGGGGCCTACGGGAGGGAGAGCATTAGGAAAAATACCTAATGTGGATGATGGGTCGATGGGTGCAGCAAACCACCATGGCACATGTATACCTATGTAACAAACCTGCATGTTCTGCACATTTAATTTAAAAAAAAACAAAAAAAGGAAGTTAGGAGCTGCTTGAGGAGCTGGGAATACAGCAGTAAAAATGGAACCATAATCTATATAAATCAACATCAAATACAACCATTCAGTGTGTTAAATATAACAATGGGAAGGCTGTGAGCACAATAAATAAGGAACAGCGGTAACACATAAAGTTTGAAGAGACAGGCAAGGGCGGAAGATATGGAACCTAGGAGGTTTTGGTAAGAAGCCTGGAATTTTATTTTAATTAGCATTCTATTTTATTTAGCATGAGACGTCACTGGAATTTATTGGAATTTTTAAGAGGTCACTTCATACTTTTTGGAATTGTACTAAAAGAGTAAGAGTAGGTAAAAGAAAATGAAATTGTAAATCAGCAATTTTAATTGAAGATTGTGGTATAGATTTGGATGGCAAGTATTTCAGGGATGGTCGGATACATCAACTCTCTTTTTAGTTTAGGTTGTATATACCTCTTACCTTGATCACTCAGAGCTTTCACATCCAGTTAAGGTCCTAAACTATTCTGGCTGCTGAATTTACCTATTAAATTAATCTTGACAATTACTAGATCCCTGATAAAATTTTACATAAATCTTAGTATGTCCAGAATTGCTTTATTTCTTGATTTTCTATATTTTTTTCAGATAAGACATGTACTCAAGACTTTTAATTTTTTTATTTACAAGTTCTTAGGAAAACCATATCTAGTACATTAGTTGTTTATTATAATTTACAAGTGAGAAGCTAAAGCAAATAATTTGTTAATTTACCAAAGAGCACAAAAAGTATTGGCAGAGAGAATCAAAATGAATTAATACTTACTTTTCATCCATAATTTATACTATGTAGTATATAAAACATATAATTACCGTCTCATTTAATCTGCACAAGAGTTATGTGAGGTAAGAATTATTTTCCCCAATTTACAGATGAAAAACCAAAACACAGTGATTTAATTGACTTTTGCAATGTTACTCAGCTGTTAAATTTTAGAGTGAGGATTTAAACACAGCTTAGTTTAATTTTCAAGCTCTGAGCGTTCTAGCAGTGATTCTTTGATTTCCTATGAACTTGTAGGGTTTGAAAACTTCAGACCCAAGCCAAAACCACTTGAAACCATAAAGGTGAAAATAAAATGTAAATGCAATTTGTTATTATTATTGTATATGAATGTATGTATGTATGTCTAGGTAGAAAAGTATACTAAAATTATATTCTACATTGTTAATTATTAAACTTTTAAACTGCAGTGTGGTAGGTGATTTTTAAAATGATGTTGCTTGTTTAGGCTGTTTGTATATTGGTTCAACATGGATTAAAAGTTGATACATGGAAAACATATTTTAGTAACTAATCTTCAAGAGTCTTTGATATAGTTTGGATCTGTGTGCCCACCCAAATCTCATGTTGAAATGTCATCACCAATGCTGGAGATGAGGCCTGATGGGAGATGACCGGATCACGAGGGTAGTTTTTCATGGCTTAACACCATCCCTCCTTGGTGCTCTTTTCATGAAAATGAGTTCTCATGATATTTGGTTGTTTTAAAGTGTATGGCATTTACCTCACCAGCCTTGGTCCTGCTCCTGCTATATAAGATGCCTGCTCCTGCTGTGCCTTCTGACATGAGTAAAAGCTCCCTGAGGCATCCCCAGAAGCAGATGTTACCATGCTTCCTGTACAGTCTGTGGAACCGTGAACCAACTAGACCTCTTTTCTTTGTAAATTACCCAGTCTCAACTATTCTTTATAGCAACGTTTGAGAATGGACTAGTACAGAAAATAGGTACTAAGAGTGAGGTATTGCTATAAAGATACCTGAAAATGTGGAAGCAACTTTAGAACTGAGTAACAGGCAGATGGTTGAAGAGTATTGAGAGTTCAGAAGACAGGAAGATGAAGGAAAGTCCTATAGACTGGTTTAATGGTTGTGACCAAAATGCCGATAGGGATATGGACAATGAAGTCCAGGTTGATGAGGTCTCAGACAGAGATGAGGAACTTACTGGGAACTAGAGCAAAGGTCATTTTTGTTATACCTTGGCAAAGAGCTTGTTTGGATTGTGCCCCTGCCCTGGGGTCTGTGGAACTTTGAGCTTGAGAGTGATGATTTAGGGTATCTGTCAGAAGAAATTTCTAAGCAGCAAAGTGTTCAAGATGTGGACTGGCTTATTCTAAAAACCTGCATGAGCAAAAAAAAAAAAAAAAAAAAACAAAAAACAAAACAAAACAAACAAACAAACAAAAAACGACCCGAAACTGGAACTTTTATTTAAGGAGGAAGCAGAGGATAAAAGTTTGGGAAATTTGTGGCTTGGCCATGTGGCAGAAAAGGAAAACCCATTTTCTGGGGGAGGAATTAAAACAGGCTGCAGAAATTTGAGTAAGTAAAAAGGAGCCAAGTCCTGATAGTCAACACAATGGGGAAAAGACCTCCAAGGCATTTCAGATTCCTTTGCAGCAGCTTCTCCCACCACAGGCCCAACAGCCTAGGAGAATTAAATAGTTTCATGTGCCATGCCCAGTGCCCCACTGCCCTGTATAGTCTCTGGACACTGCTCCCTGCATCCCAGCTGCTCCAGCTCCAACCATGCTCAAAGAGGCCAAGGTCCAGCTTAGAATACCACTTCAGAGAATGCAAGTCATAGCCTTGGCAGCTTCTACATGGTGGTAAGCCTGCGGGTGCACAGAGTACAAGAGTTGAGGCTTGGGAGCCTCTTCCTAGATTTCAGAAGATGTATCAAAAAGCCTGTCTGTCCAGGCAGAAGTCTGCTGCAGGGGTGGAGCCTCACAGGGAACCTCTACTAGGGCAGTGTGGAGGGGAAATGCGGAGCTGGAGCCCCCCACACAGAGTCCTCCCTTGGGCACTGCCTAATGAAGCCCTAATAGAGCTGTGAGAAGAAGGCCACAGTCTTTAGACCCCAGAATTGTAGATGCACTGGCAGCTTGCACCCTCAGCCTAAAAAAGCTGCAAGGCCTCAATGCCAGTCTATGAGAGCAGCTACAGGGCTGAATCATGCAAAGCCATAGGTGCTGAGGTGCCCAAGGTTTTGAGGCCCAACTGTTGCATCAGCATGTCCTGAGTGTGAGATATAGAGTCAAAAAAAGATTATTTTAAGGCTTTAAGATTTAATGACTTCCCTGCTGTGTTTTGAAGTTGCATGGAATCTGTAGCCTCTTTATTTTGACTGATTTCTTAATTTTGTCATGGGAATATTTACCCAGTGCCTACACCCCTCCTGTATCTTGGAAGTAGCTAACTTATTTTTTATTTTACAGGCTCATAGGTAGAAGGGTCTCATAGGTAAAATTCTCTAATGAGACTTTGGACTGTAGATGTTTGAGTTAATGCTGGCATGAGTTGAGACTGGGGAACTGTTGGGAAAGCCTAATTGTATTTTGCAATATAAGAAGGACATGAAATTTGGGAAGGCCTAGGGGTGAAAGAATATGATTTGCATCTGTGTCTCCACCCAAATCTCATGTTGAAATGTAATCCTCAATGCTAGAAGTGGGGCCTTGTGGGAGGTTACTGAATCATGGGTGCGATTTCTCATGGTTTAACCCCATACCCCCTTGTTGCTTTCATCACCATAGTGAATTCTTCTGTGATCTTGTTGTTTAAAAGTGTGTGGTACCTCCCTCCCCATCTCTCTCTTGGTCCTACTCCTGCCATGTAAGATGCCTGATCCCACTTTGCCTTCTGCCATGAATAAAAACTTCCTGAGGCCTTTCCAGAAGCAGATGCTGCTATGCTTCTTGTACAACCTGTGGAACCAAGAGTCAATTAAACCTCTTTTCTTTATAAATTATGCAGTCTCAGGTATTTTTTGTATCAATGCAAGAATGGACTAATACAGGCTTTATGGCTTTACTTTTCACATTTAGGTATATAATCCACCTTGAAGTGACTTTCCTTTTTTTGGGTGAGTTAGAGATTAAAATACCTTTCTTTTAATTATTGTTTTTTAAAGATAATTGTATATTCACATGCAATTGTAAGAATTAAAAATCTGTGTGCATTTTGCCTTGCTTTCCATGATAGTAACATTCTGCAAAACTATAGTACAGTATCACAACCAAGATATTAACATTGATGTAGTCAAGATTCAGAACATTTATAACACCACTGAGATCTTTTATGTTCCCATTTTATAACCATTCCCCTTTCCTTATACTTTAATCCCCATGTCCCTAAACTTGTCAGCCAGTAATTAATTCTATGTTTCTCTAATTGGTCATTTTGATAATTTTATATAAATGAAATTATACTCAACCTTTGAGAATGGCTACTTCATCCATTTTGTTGTGTGTATTTATACAGATTTCATGTGAACATGTTTGTATTTATCTCCTATAAATGCTCATTAGTGATTGCTTGGTCATATGGTAGTTGTAGGTTTAGATTCTTTGAGTTACAATTTAATTTCTTAAATAGCCAAATTACTTTTCAGAGTGTCTATACCATTTGATCTTCCCACTTGCAGTGTTTGGCTGATCTTGTTTCTCAGCATTGTAACCAGAATTTAGTGTCATTATTTTTAAATTTTAGCCATTTTAATGTGTGTATAGTGATATCTCTTTGTGTTTTAATTTGCATTTCCTTAATTAAGAATAATGTTGGATGTCTTTTCATGTGCTTCCTTGCTATATGAATATTTTTGTGATGTGCCCATATATTTTTTATTTTTATTTTTTAATGTTGAGTTTTGAGAGATATTTATGTTATCTATCTATCTATCTATCTATCTATCTATCTATCTATCTACATATCTATTTATCTTTATACAGAGGTTTATTATAAGGAAAGGGGTCATATAATTATGGAAGTTTTCATATACTAAGATCTGCAAAGTAAATTGGTAAGCTGAGATCCAGGAGAATCAATGATACAGTTCCAGTCTGAAGGCTGATGGGTGCAGGACCAAGAAAGAGCTGATGTTTCAGTTAAGTGTGAATGCAGGAAGAAGAAAACAAACAAAAAATGGATGTCCCTGTAGGAAAGCAGTCAGACAAAAGGAATTATCTCTTACTCAGGGGAAGAAAAGCTTTTTTTCTATTTAGGCCTCCAACTCATTGAATTAGGTCATTAGGGAGGAAAATCTGCTTTACTCAGTCTACCAATTTTAATATTAACCTCCTTACTAAACACCCTCACAGACATACTCAGAAAATATTTAATCAAATATCTGGGCACCCTGTGGCCCAGTTAAGTTGACACAAAATTAACCATTACGTTTTTTCTTTTCTGAAGGACAGTTAAATCCCAGTCTACAATTTACTTATCCCAGTTTGCAATTTAGTCTTTTATTCTCTGAATAATTTTGAACAGATCAAAAAATTTTTTTTAAAATGGTAGAATACAGTTTATCAATGGTTTCCTCTTATGGATCATGTTTTGGTGTCAGACTGAGAACTTTTGCTTAGCCCTATATTCTGAAGATTTATTCCTAGTTTTCTAAAAGTTTTATAGTTTTGCATTTACATTCAAATCTGTGATTTATTTAATTTTATTAATTTTTTTATAAGGTGTGAGATCTAGATTGAGGTGTTTTTTTTTCCTTCCTTCCTTCCTTCCTTCCTTCCTTCCTTCCTTCCTTCCTTTCTTTTATTCTTTTCTTTTCTCTTTTCTTTTTTTTATCTCACTCTCTTTCTTTATTTGTTTCTTTTTGTCTGTCTATGTCTAATTGTTATAACACTTTTTTTTGTATTGGAATACTTTTGAATTTTGTCAAAAATCAGTTGAGAATATTTATATTGTCTATTTTCAGATTTTTATTGTTTCATTGATCTGTGTGTTTAGTCCAATACTAATAGCATACAATCTTAATTAGTGTAGATAGATAACTTTAGCTGTTGCCTCCCAGCTTATTCTTCTATGTAAAAATCATTATAGCTATTATAACTTCTCAGACATCCTTAAGAAATTTAAGAGTAATCTTGACTGTAGCTATAAAAATTATCTTTCTGAGATTTTGATAGAAATTGTGTTAAGCTTGTGTGTCAGATTGGGGAGAATTGACATTTTACTGTGCAGAATCTTCTAATCCATGAATATAGTCTGTCTTTAGTTATTTAAATATTTGATTTGTATATATTTTAAGTTAGTAGTTTTCAGCAGACAAGTCCTACATGTTTTGTTAGATTTGCACCTAACGTCGTTTTTTGAGCAACTGTAATTGCTATTATTTTTTAATTTCAGTTTTCACATGCTACTAGACAAAATACAATTGATTTTGCATGATCTTGTATTCTGCAACTTTGTTAAACTCATTTATTGTTCTGAGATTTGTATTTGCATCTTTTTCTTTTTGTCGATTCTATGGGATTTTCTACATAGAAAATTATATCATCTACAAAGAAAGACAGTTTTATTTCTTCCTTTCTGATCTCTATGCCTTTTACCTAATTTCCATGCCTTTTTTTTCTACTAGCTAGAACTACTGGCATTGTGTTGAATAAAAGTGATGAGAGCAAACATACTTGTCATATTTTGAATTTTAGGAGGATAATATTCAGGTTTTCATCATGAGGTATAATGTTAACTGTAGATTTTATAATACATTCTTTTATGAAGTTGAGGTAGTTATCCATTCCTATTTTTATTATAAATTAATACTGTATTGTATCAAGTGCTTTATCTGCAGATTGATCTGTTTGTGTAACTTTTATTGTTTGGCTGTTAATTTGGCTGTTAATGTAGTGGAATATATATATATTATATAACATTATATATAATATATTATTATTTATATATATGTTATTTTAGGTTTTAGGTCCGGGGTGCATGTGCAGGTTTGTTATATAGGTAAACAGGTGTCACGGGAGTTTGTTGTACAGATTACTTTCTCACCCAAATACTAAGCCTAGTACCCATTAATTATTTTTTCTACTCTTCCTCTCTCCCATCCTCCACCCTCACCTAGATCCCAGTGTCTGTTGTTTATTCCTTTGTGTCAATGAGTTCTCATCATCTCGCTGCCACTTATACATAAGAAAATGTGGCATTTGGTTTTCTGTACCTGCATTAGTTTGCTAAGATTAATGGCCTCCAGCTTCATCCATGTTCCCACAAAATACATCATCTTCTTTTTTTATGGCTGCCTAGTAGTACTCTGTGGTATATATGTACCATATTTTCTTTATCCAATTTGTCATTGATGGGTATTTAGGTTGATATCATGTCTTCGCTATTGTGAATAGTTCTGTGATGAACATGCAAATGCATGTATCTTTATGATAGAATGATTTCCATTTCCCTTGGTATAGATTCAGTAGTGGGATTGCTGCATCAAATGTAGTTCTGGCTTTTAGCTCTTTGAGGAATCACTACACTGCTATCCAGAATGATTGAACTAATTTTCACTCCCACCAAGAATGTATAAGCATTCCCTTTTCTCTACAACCTCCACCCCCAGCATCTGCTATTTTTTGACCTTTTAATAATGACTATTCTGACTGGCAATAAATGGTATCTCATTGTGATTTTAATTTGCATTTCCTTAATGATTAGTGATATTGAGATTTATTTATTTATTTATTTATTTATTTATTTATTTATTTATTTATTTTATTTTTTGACCAATTCTCGCTCTATCGCCCAGGCTGGAGTGCGGTGGCACAATCTCTGCTCACTGCAACTTTCACCTCCTGGGTTCAAGCGATTCTTCTGCCTCAGCCTCCCAAGTAGCTGGGAGTACAGGCATCCACCCCACACCCTGCTAATTTTTTTGTAGTTTTAGTTGATAATGGGGTTTCACCATATTGGCCAGGCTGGTCTCGAACTCCTGACCATGTGATCTGCCTGCCTCGTCCTCCCAAAGTGCTGAGATTACAGTTGTGAGCCACTGCGCCTGGCCGATAATTTTTTTCATGTGCTTTTTAGCCATTTGTATGTCTTCCTTTGAAAACTGTCTGTTTATGTCCTTTGCCCACTTTTTAATATTTTTTGTACATTTGTTTAACTTCCTTATAGATGCTAGATATTAGTCCTTTACCAGATGCATAGTTTTTAAACATTTCCTCCCATTCTTTAGGCATCTGTTTACTCTGTTGATAGTTTCTTTTGCTGTGCACAAGCTCTTAAGTTCAATTAGATTAGAACTGTCAATTTTTGCTTTTGTTGCAATTGCTTTTGACATCTTCCTCATGAAATCTTTGCCCATTTCTATGTTCAGAGAGGTATTACCTAGGTTGTCTTGAAGGGTTTTTATCATTTTAATATAAAAGTATTTAATCCATCTTGAGTTATTTTTTGTGTATGGTGTAAAAAATGGTCAGGTTGAATCTTCTGCACATGGCTGGCCAGTTAGTAATCCCAGCACCATTTATTGAATAGGAAATTCTTTTCCCATTGTTTGTTTTGGTCAGCATTGTTGAAACTCTGATGCTCATAGGTGTGTGTCATTATTTCTGTGCTATGTATTCTGTTATGTTGGTCTGTGAGTTTGTTTTTGTACTGGTACCATGCTGTTTTGATTACGATAGCCCTGCAGTATAATTTGAAGTCAGAAAATATGATGCCTTCAGATTTGTTCTTTTTGCTGAATATTGCTTGGGCTATTCAGGCTGTTTTTTGGTTCCATATGAATTTAAAATAGTATTTTCTAGTTCTGCCTGTGAAGAATGTCACTGGTAGTTTCATACAAATAGTATTGAATCTGTAAATTGCTTTGGGCTGTATATCCATTTAAAGATACTGACTCTTTTTCTTCCCATGAACATGGCATACTTTTTCATTGGTTTCCATCTTGTCTGATTGCTTTGAGCACTATTTTGTAATTCTCATTGTAGATATCTTTCACCTCCCTGGTTAGCTGCATTCCTAGGTATTTTATTCTTTGTATGGCAATTGTGAATGGGACCACATTCCTGATTAGGCTCTTGGCTTGGCTTTTGTTTGTGTATGTGAATGCTAGTGCATTTTTTTAACATTAATTTTGTATCCTGAGAGTTTGCTGAAGTTGTTTATGAGTTTGCTGAAGTTGTTTATCAGTGTAAGGAGATTTTTGGCTGAGACCATGAGGTGTTCTAAAAGCAGAATCATGTTTTCTGCAAACAAAGGTATATTTCTTCAATAGTATGGTGAATTATACTGATTGATTTTTGAATATTGAACCAGCCTGGCCCTTCTAAATAAATTTATTTGATTGTGGAGTGGAATTCTTTCATATATTGTAGATTTCCATTTGTTAACATTTTATCAAGGATTTTGCATTTATATTAGTAAAATATTGTTCTGTAGCTTATTTTTTTTGAATCACATTTGACTGTTATTTATTTCAAGATGATAGTACCTTCTTAAAGCAAATTGAGAAGTCTTTCCCACTCTTATGTTTTCTTGATGACGTTGTGTAGAACTGGTGTTAATTATTTAAATATCTGACAAAATCCTCCAGTGAAAACATCTAGGACAATACTTTTTTTTTTTTTTGAGGTGAATTACATTATGATTTATTTTTTTTTTTCTTCTTTAGACAGAGTCTCACTGTGCTGCCAGGCTGGAGTATAGTGGTGTGATCTTGGCTCACTGCAACCTCCACCTCCTGGGTTCAAGCGATTCTCCTGCCTCAGCCTCCTGAGCAGCTAGGACTACTGGTGTGCACCACCTGGCCCACCAACTTTTGTATTTTTAGTAGAGACAGGGTTTTACCATGTTGTCTAGGATGGTCTTGATCTCTTGACCTCATGATCTGCCCACCTCAGCCTAAATTTTCTTAATTGTTGCAGGGCTATTTAAATTATTAATTGTGATTTAAGTGACTTCTAGAAGTGTTAAAGAATCAGTCTATTATTCTAAGTTGTCAGATGTATGTGTTGGTAGTGTTCTTATCTTTTCACAGTCTATGGAGCCTGTAGTGATATCTTCTGTTTCATTACTGATAGTGCTAATATTTGTCTTTTTCTTTCCTTTGTCAGTCTTGTTATAGGTTTGCCAATTTTATTATCTTGCCAAAGAATTAGCTTTTTGTTTCAGATTTGCTTTACTGTTTTGTTTTTAAGTTCATTGCTTTTATATTTATTATCTCATTGCTTTTACTTGCTTTAAGATTATTTTGACTTTCTTAGGGTTCTTGAATTGGGAACTTAGATTATTGATAGAAGACTTTTTCTATTTTATCATGCATGTGTTATAGTATCTATATTTGTTCCAGTACTGTATTAACTGTATATTTTCATTTCCTTTTCCTTTTCTTTTTTTTTTTTTAATTTACTTTAAGTTCTGGGATACATGTGCAGAATGTGCAGGTTTGCTACATAGGTATACATGTGCCATGGTGGTTTGCTGCACCTATCAACCCATCATCTAGGTTTTAGGCTCCACATGTATTAGGTGTTTGTCCTAATGTTCTCCCTCCCCTTTCTGCTGAACCCCCGACAGGCCCCGTGTGTGATGTTCCCATCCCTGTGTCCATGTGTTCTCATTGTTCAGGTCCCACTTATGAGTGAGAACATGCAGTGCTTGGTTTTCCGTATCCTGTTAGTTTGCTGAGGTGACGGTTTCCAGCTTCATCCATTCCCTACAAAGGACACGAACTCATTCATTTTTAGGGCTACATAGCATTCCATGGTGTATATGTGCCACATTTTCTTTATCCAGTCTATCATTGATGGGCATTTGTGTTGGTTCCAAGTCTTTGCTACTGTAAATAGTGCTGCAATAAACTTGTGTGTGCATGTGTCTTTATAGTAGAATGATTAATAATCCTTTGGGTATATACCCAGTAATGGGATTGCTGGGTCAAATGGTATTTCTAGTTCTAGATCTCTGAGGAATCTCCACACTGTCTTCTACAAGGGTTGAACTAATTTACACTGCCACCAACAGTGTAAAAGTATTCCTATTTCTTCACATTCTCTCCAGCATCTTTTGTTTCCTGACTTTTTAGTGATCACTGTTCTAACTGGTGTGAGATGGTATTTTATTGTGGTTTTGATTTGCATTTCTCTAATGACCAGTGATGATGAGCTTTTTTACATGTTTGTTGGCTGCATTAATCTCTTCTTTTGAAAAATGTATGTTCATATCATTTGGCTGCTTTTTGATGAGGTTGTATGCTTTTTTTCTGGTAAATTTGTTTAAGTATCTTATAGATTCTGGATATTAGACTTTTGTCAGATGGATAGATTGCAAAATTTTTCTCCCACTCTGTAGGTTGCCTGTTCACTCTGATGATTTTTTTTTTTCTGCTGTGCAGAAGCTGTTTAGTTTAGTTTAATTAGAACCCACTTGTTAACTTTGGCTTTTGTTGCCATTGCTTCCGGTGTTTTAATCATGAAGTCTTTGCCCATACCTATGTCCTGAATGGTATTACCTAGGTTTTCTTCTAGGGTTTTTATAACTTTATGTTTTACATTTAAGTTTTTAATCTGCCTTGAGTTAATTTTTGTGTAAAGTGTAAGGAAGGGTTCTAGTTTCAGTTTTCTGTGTATAGCTAGCCAGTTTTTCCAACACCATTTATTAAATAGGGAATCCTTTCCTCATTCCTTGTTTTTTTGTCAGGTTTGCATAAGATCAGATGGTTGTAGATGTATGGTGTTATTTCCGAGGCCTCTGTTTTGTTCTGTTGGCCTGTATGTCTGTTTTGGTATAAGTCAGTACTATGTGGTTTTGATTACTGTAGCCTTGTAGTGTTGTTTGCAGTCAGGTAGCATGATGTCTCTGGCTTTCTTCTTTTTGCTTAGGATTGTCTTGGCTATGCAGGCTCTTTTTTGGTTCCATATAAAATTTAAAGTATTTTTTTTCTAGTTTTGTGAAGAAATTTAAAGGTAGCTGGTTGGGAATAGCATTGGATCTATAGATAACTTTGCATAATATGGCCATTTTCATGATATTGATTCTTCCTATCCGTGAGCATGGAATGTTTTTCCATTTGTTTGTGTCCTCTCTTATTTTGTTGAGCAGTGGTTTGTATTTTCCCTTGAGGAGGTCCTTCTTGTCCCTTATAAGTTGTATTCCTAGGTATTTTATTTTCTTTGTAGCAATTGTGAATGGGAGCTGACTCATGATTTGGCTTTCTTCTTGTCTATTATTGGTGTATAGGAATGCTTGTGATTTTTTTCTACGTTGATTTTGTATCCTGAGACTTTGCTGAAGCTGTTTATCACTGTAAGGAGATTTTGGATTGAGATGTTGTAATTTTCTAAATATACAGTCATGTAGTCTGCAAACAGAGACAATTTGACTTCCTCTCTTCCTATTTGAATACCCTTTATTTCTTTCTCTTGCCTGGTTGCCCTGGCCAGAACTTCCAATACTGTGTTGAATAGGAGTGGTGAGAGAGGGCATCCTTGTCTTGTGCCGGTTTTCAAAGGGAACGCTTCCAGCTTTTGCCCATTCACTATGACATTGACTATGGGTTTGTCATAACTAGCTCTTATTATTTGAGCTGAGTCTTGTAGAAACACACAATTTTTAATTGGATCATGTTTTTAATTGAATCTGCCAAATGTTTTCTGTAATTGGTGTTTTTAAGCATTTGCATTATGTCTTTTGCCAAATTTGTGAAGTTTTCAATCATTATTTAAGTATTTTTTTAATCCTGCCATTTTGCTCTTCTTTTCTTAGGACTCTAATGACACAAATATTACGTCTTTCATTGTAGAACCCAAAGACCCTGAAACTCGGTTCATTTTTAATGTCTATTTTTTTTCTTTTGTCCAGATAGGTAATTGTTATTGTTCTATCTTCCTATTTATTGATTTTTTCCCCCGTACCCTTTTGCTGTGTAGCCCATGCATTAAGTTTATTTTGATTACTGTATTTTTTAGTTCTGAAATTCTGATTTTATTATTTATGTTTTTTGTTTCTGAGTGTTTTACATTTTATTTTATACTTGTTCATATTTGATTTTTGAAACATTTTTTAAAGGATAGTTGCTTTAATATCCTTGTCAAATACTTCTAACATCTCTGTTATCTTTGCCCTGGTAACTAGTAAGTGTCTGTTTCATTCAGTTTTGTACCTTCTTGTTTCATGGCCTGATGAATGCCTTTAGATTGAAACCTGGATATTTTGGATCTTACGTTATGAGACTCTGATTGTCATTTAAAACTTCTGTTTCACCACTGAAGCAAGGGGAGGGAATTGCCATTTCTTTCCTGGGAGTTGATATTCAGATTCTCAATTCTACCTGTGTGTGCTCCTCATTACTGTTGGGTAGGTATAGAAATCTGGGTTCTCAACTAGATCTCCAGTCATACCTCTCTGCCTGAATTGGTTTTAGTGTCTCATTATTGCTCCCCATTGGGTTTCCAGTGGCACTGAGGGGTGTGGTTTCTTTATTGCTGAGCTTAAATTCCTGACTCTCTCCTAGGCCTCCGTTGACACTATTTCAGCAGGAAGGTAAAGAAGCTCCTCATTACAACTGGGGATGCAAGTTCAGTTTCCCACTAAGCTAAATTCACTTATTAGTTATAGTATTTTGTCATCATTTTTATTGTTTCTATATAAATATGATGTCACCTACGAATGAAAACATTTTCCATTTTCCTCCAGTCTTTATGCTTTCATTTGCTCTTCATTCTTTATTAAAATGATATGATGTTGAGCAGTAGCATAAGGTAGTATAAGGAGTAGACACTGTCTTTTTCTTATTCGTAGTGTTTAATCAGTAAATATACTATTAGCTGCGTTTTTTCATATCAGAATGAAGTGGCTCCATTTTATACATGGTTTCTGAGTGTTATTATCATAAATAGATGTTGCCAAATGATATTACTCCATCTGTTAATTGAATCATCGCTAATTTTCCTTTATTTTGTTAATATGACAAAATTAGATTCATTCATATTTTCCACAGTTAACTCAAATATATCCTTTTTAATATTTTGCTGAATTTAGTTTACTAATGTTTTGTATAAGATTTTACAGCATATATTCATGAGCTCTAAAATTTTATTTTTTTAATGTCTTTTTCATATTTTGGTATTATAGTGATGTTGGTCTCAAATAAACAGGCAGTTTTCTTCATCTGTTTTCCAAAAGACAGGCATATTTTGAGTAATTGGTATAATTTCTTTATAAGACATTTAAATTTACTAGTGAAAGTATCTGTTTTTAGAATTTTATTTGCAGAAGGATTTATAATATTAAAATTTAGTCAATTTCAATATACATTGACTTTTCACATTTTGTATTTAATCTTGCATCAGTTTTTGGTTGTTTCTGTCAATAATTTTTTCAACTTCATCTAAGTCGTTGAATTTACTGTTGTAATTTTTTCTTAATATGCCTTAACAAAATGGTTACTTTCTATAATGTTTTACTGCTTTGATTATTGATATTAGCATTTTCTCTTCTTCTTGATCAATACAAGTGTACATTTATTAATTTTATTATTGTTTTCTATTAAAATATATGGGCTAATGTTCTGATTAAACTCTCAGAAAATAAATTCAGTGGTCTTATTATAATAAAACCAAGTATTCTAAGAAATGACTAGGCTGACAATAGTGCAAATGCATTTTTTATGTCATGTCAGTATATATCATTCACAGATACTATAACCAATTCAAAAAAATTGTTCAGTTGAGGAGGTTGTATTTTTCAATATTGTTTCTATTCAGTTCCTTGCTGAGGCATGATCTTTAAGAACCTTTCACTGAGGTTCTTCTCCTTCACCTGGCTTCCCTCTGGGAATCTTTTTCCTAGTATGTTTCCTGACCCAGTCATTCTCTTCCTTTACTCCATTATCATATCTGCTCTTTTTTTCTGTCTGTGTCTGTACATATGGCCACCAACACATTAAAAATAGAGTTGTGCAAAGATCTATGCCTCTCATGGTGCAAGTGTTGCCAAAAGACAACATTCAAAGAGCAAATGAAAGGATGGTATCTACTTGTAGAAGAAAATTAAAAGATTAAAAAATGAATGCCATTTTACTATTCTGTTACCACATCTTTCCATATCAATATAAATTCTAGGGTCATATAGTTTTCTATACAGGAAAATAATTGTGATTCCAAAGATTGTCATTAGTAAAACTATAAATAGCATTGCTAATAATTAATAATGATCATTTGATGAATCCATGGTTTGAAATGGGCTTTGACACTTTACTGTATAATGTAAACACTGTAAGGAGCTTAAAAATAAGACAGTATCCTACTACATAGTAAAAGTAAATGAATAAGAAAAGAATTGGCATCTGTAACCTTATTTATCCTTACAGTTTTTAGTTCAATGTCAGGGTAATTTATTTTGTGTATGTGACACAATTGTAGGTGCAAATGAATGCATATCTAAATGATTTGAAGGTAAATATTTCAAATATGGATATACTAGAAGAAAAATGAAAATCCAGTACAATTTCAGTCATTGTTAAGTAGGGTCATGATTTCCAGACTTCTCTTCTGTGGACTATTCTTTTACCTGACTCCTCTGTCCTTCTTTCATTTATGCAGCCCCTTCTCATCCTTTGTAATCTGCAGTGAGTCTCACCTTTTCCTAGATTGTCTAGTGAATATTGACCTTCTCTCACACCAGTGACTGCTGCTTTGTTTCATTTTTCTGCCACAATATTATGAATCTATCATAATTAACAAAATTTTAAGCTTCTTGAAGGAACAGTTAAATGGGACTAATATTTTTTAATGAATATCTCTGTGTTAGGACACTTCTGTAAATTACTTTATTTAGTCGTATCATTACAACTATGTGAGGTGGGTTAAAAATGAATGGAAACTTATGAGTGTCTCCAGGATAAAAAACTATAAGTACATTGCAAGATGCAGTAAATCTATTACTCTCTAGAGAAGCAATATGACATAGGGGCTCAAAGTAAGAACTCTGGAATTAGAAGCAACTGAGTCTTGCTTTTATTGGTTATAAGTTATGTTACTATGGGAAGCATTTAAATTCTATGAACCTCTATTTTATCTATCTTTCAAAAGAGAATAATATTAATATTTACCTGGTAGGGTTCCTTCAGGGATTAAAAGACATACGAATGTAGAATTCTCATTTAGGTATTCAGTAAATGCTAATTACTCTTTCTATTATTAATATCTTTTTTTCTCAGCCACCAAACCATTTTTTGAAGCAGGTATCATGCCAAATAATGTTATATTTCTCATATCACCTAGAGACATGCTGAGCTCAGAATAGGTGCTCAATACCTCTCTCATTCACTGATACTACTAATATTATATCTCCTTTGACTTAAATAAGTCTGCTCTGAAATTTCTATTTTAGTCTGTTATCTGTGAAATGGATCAGAATAATCAGTGTCCCAACCTTATCTGAGTAGAATCATTAGCACTTATAGTGGTTTATTACTCGTTATCCTTATCAATTGAAGCAGTTAGTGATCCAGATATCAGCAACAGAAAAGCCACTGAAGCTGACCCTTACCCTGCTGTTCATGTGCGTTCTTTATGTCATTACTAATACTCAGCTCAACTGCTATGGAACACTAGGAATCATTTTGATCATGTTGAATGTTAATAATTTTAAGAGATTGCTTTGGAAAAAAGTGCACCAAATTACTTTGACCCATAGTGTTTCTAATACATCCACAGAACAACCATGAATATATATATATATATATAATATATACCATGAATAATACTATAAATGTAGTACTATTTTGGTGCCTGGGAGTACACAGTGAGCATTACGCACGATTTCTTACTTCAGTACCCTTGACTTCAAATTGATGGATGAAGCAGTCAAACATGCAATCACCATATGGGTGGTAAATATAATAATGTCAAAAGAGAAAAGTCAACTTAAAACTCTGCTGGCAGAGGAAAGAAGGAGGTTTTTTTAAAATAAATGTTTTACAAACTGAGATTTTTTAAAAAAAATTCAGTGATCACTTTACAACCTTTGCTATTATCTGCAAGCAGCTGACACTGAAATCACTCATACCTGTCAGAAGTTTTGGAAGTTTATTACATTTTGACTTATAATCCAATTTACTATTATATAGAAAAAATCAATAGTCCACTGACTGCCACTTTAAATCTTAAAATTCTCATTTTCCTTATTTTCTTGTAATCCATATCCATATTCAGTTCTCATCTTTGAAAATTGATAAGCATAAGTTAGTATTGGCTACTCTGCATTTAGGAATCTCAGAGTTCTTGTCTTCTTTACACAGTCCAACAGACATAATCAAAGCCAAAGTCTCTATTGATCAATGTGCAAGGAGGCCGATTCTTCAGTGTATTATTATTCATTGAGGAAAAGATATATTGTTTATAAGTGGGAAGTATCATTCTTTGACAGCCATCTAGATACTTATAATTTTATTCTTTGGGTTTTATTTTTTCATTTTCATCTTTTTTCCCTATTTTACTTTCTCTGTTTATTCACTTATTTATTTATTCATAATGTTTTTTAAGTACATATTTCATACCAACAGGAGATACAGATTAAGACAATATAAGTAGTATTTTAGCCATGAACCATACTGTCATAAGTTTCTTTAATATATCTGCTGACTCAGCATTCATTTTAAGGCTTGACATAAGTTATTTTAAACCCAGTTGTACCCCATCACCTTTGGCTTAAAATTTCCCCTCCCTATATGATATAGCTCACTTGTTTCTCATCCCACTGACCAAATCTGAACACACTCACAGCTGTTGACCATGATAAAATCTAATGGTCAACATGAGAGTCATATAAGTAACTTTTCCCTTCTCAAGTGTTTATTTTATTTTATCTATTTATGTGTAGCAGTTAAATCAGTGTAATTTCTATATTCATTAGCTCAAGATGTTTATATTCATAATTATCATATTCATAATTTATGATTTATTTGTGTTTGAAACATTCAATATCCTCCTTTGAGCTATTTGAAGCTATATATTATTTATGTATATATTATTTATCTATATTTCTATAGAATACTAGAACTTATTTTCCTATTTAGCTATAATTTTGTATCCTTTAACAAATCTTTCTCCCTCCCCTCTTTCCCCTACCCATCTAGGCCTCTAGTATAGTATCCTCTCGTCTACTTTTACTTCCATGAGATCAACTGCTTTCTTTTAGCTTCTAGGTATGAGTGACAAAATGCAGTGTTTAACTTGCTGTTCCTGGCTTATTTCACTTAAATTAATGTCGTTCAGTTTCATCCATGCTGCCATGAATGACATAATTTTATTCTTGTATATGGCTGAATAGTATTCCATTGTATATATGTACCATATATTTTTTTTTTCAAATCCCTTCATCTGTTATTGAGCATTTGAGTTGATGCCGTATCTTGCCTACTGTGAATGCTGCTGCAATAAACATGGTGATGCAGATGTTTCTTCAATATACTGATTCCTTTCCTTTGGATAAATACCCAGTGATGAGATTGCTGGGCCATAGGATACTTCTATATGTAGTTTTGATGAACTTCCATGACTTAAAGTAGCTTTAATATATCTTATATACTTATAAAGTGGCTTTAATATATACTTGTATACTACCAGTATATAAGAGCTCTTTTTTCATAGCACTTGTTATTTCTTTTTTGTTCTTTTGATAATAACCATTTTAACTGGAGTGAGTTGATACCTCATTGTCGTTTTAATTTACATTTCTCTGATACAAAATCAACTAAAAGTATATTAAGGCCTAAATATAGGACATGAAACTTTTCAACTACTAGAAGAAAACAGGAGAAATACTTTGAGATATTTGTCTTGAAACAGATTTATAAATAAGACCTCAAAAGCACAGGCAACAAAAGCAAAATAAACCAACGGGATTATGTCAAGATAAAGAGCTTCAGCACAGCACAGGAAACAATCAACAGAATGGAGAAGCAACCTACAGAATCGTAGAAAATATTTGCAAACTATTGATCTGACAAGGGATTAATATCCAAAATATGAATGCAAATATCTCAACAGAAAAAAAATAATAATTAAACAATCTGAAAATGGGCAAATAATCTTAACAAACATTTCTCAAAATAAGGCATACAATAAATATATGAAAACATGTTTAACATCACTAATCATCAGGGAAACGCAAATTAAGTACTTCCTTTAAACTAACCCATCTACAGCCCCATGGGAAAGCTTTAGGATTAATGCCCATGGCCCAGGATAAAGGCATAGTACCCTCTTTCTTACTTTTCACCCTCTGGGTGAGCATTATTCCACCTTTGGGCTTTCTGTCATCCTTGCATAAGTATCCCTAACCTCTCAGGATCTGTGAGTAATACATTTCTTCTGTTTCATGATTTCGGGTTTCACTTCATTGTGTTCCAACTGACAAACACACTTGATCATTACTTTCTCCAGACAGGGGTCCCCTAGAGAGTGGCTATACTGACTTAGGGCCACTCACAAGAGAAAGTTTTAAGACCAAATTAGGAGAAATCATAACAAATTAAATTCAAACACATACATTTCACAGGGGATAAAATAGACAAGTGGATATTAAACAAAAAATATGTCAGACGTCAACCATAAACAAAGATAAATGAAGGTCAATAGATAGAAAGTACAGGAACTATTTTAGGTAGGGTAGTAGGTAAAATATTAGCTACAGGAAGACCTTTCTAAGATGAGAATAATCCTGTGATTATCAGGCAGAGGAAAGAGTAGAACAAAACTCTGGGGCAGAAGCATGCAGGGAGGCCAGTGTGACTGGAAAGAGTAGGTGTGGAGGTCAGAGATATAGCTGGAGTCAGATCAGGCAGGATCTTTTATTTAATGGGAAGAGTTGGGTACTATTTGAAGTGCATTGGGAGACACCAGGGAGTTTTGAATGGAAAAGTGACATAATCTGACCCAAATTTTAAAGAGTATCAGTCCTGCTGTTGTATAAAGATTGTAGATTGTTTGAAGGCACAAATGGAATCACAGAGGAAAGATTGAGACCCTGACAGGATGCAAGAAGAGTTCCTAGTGGTTTAGATAGAGTAGGAGTTTTGGACATGTGATCCAACTCTGGATATACTTTGACAGTAGGGCTCATCATTTTCAAGGCCATAGAAAAGCATGGTTGTAAAGGTCTTATTTCATCTAGGCAAAACAACTCTCCTAACATTGTATTTGACTTAGTTGTGTTACCTAGAGTGAGAGACCATTCAGAGACGTGTAGCAAAGGCTTGAAGTTGCTTTCGCAAGCAGCATTCCTTGGAACAATAGAGAAAATACTTCATGAATAAAGGTCATGTTCAAATAAATGTTTAAAATGCAGAAAATCCCTTTTGTGATTGTTAAATCTCTGAGGCACCGTAACATAAAATAAGCTCTTTTTTATTTAGTATCTTCTAGCATGATTTAACCTGGGAAATACATTGTGGCTTAGCACATTGGTAAATCGTTCCCTAAAGTTTTAAATGGTATGCCTTTACCTGGTAAAGTCTGCAAAATCTGACTTCTTCAGAACCTGCAAGAATAGCAATCAGTTCATCAAAATAGAAATATTTAAGCCTCTTAGTTCTAGAAACATTCTCTTCAAACAGATACAGTTTTACATTCTTAAACACTTTTAATGACTTTAGAACAATTTTCTTGATGCCAGGTAACCATAATTGTTATGTTAATTTGAAACATATGATATTGCTATTTTAATAGATTGAAAATACTCTAATATTTGTAATTTTATATGTTTCAAGTTAGCAATTTTAAGAGTCACAGCAACTTCAAGATTCAACATTTTGGAAGTACTTTCCATTTTCTAGTCACTGTGCTTAGTGATTTACATACATATAAACTAGTTAATACTCAAAATGACTTTGTCAGGAAAATTATGAGAAATTTTGATATGAGCAAAAGACGGTTGACTGACTAGCCAAGGTCATTCATTAGGTTTGTCTCTACCTTTCATTTTTTGACAATTTTATAAGTTTTAAAAAATAAATAATAATGAAAATCACTCTTGCACATAGATATGCAAAGTAGCCATATCTGGTAGAATGTAATTAGCAATTGCATAGACACATTGTCATCTATTTGCAAATGTGTCTGATGTGTCTGTATATCTGGTTGTTGAATTTTTCTTTGACATCGTTATAACATCTAAATGGTTCTTTCATTAATAAGGAGTTAAATAACATATTTAACATACTTTATATATCTATATGAGTAATGATTATAACTACTTTAAAATACTTTCCTTTGAGTATCCTTTGAAATAGATATTATTACCCCATTTTAACAATGAGGACACTGAGACTCAGAAATATTTTTTAATTTGTTAAAAACATGTTAGTAAGTGGTAGACCCAGGATTTGAGCCTCTTCCTGAAAAATATCACAAATTCCACCATTAACTACCATGATAAAAGCCAATATTCCATTTTATTACTTTACTCTAATAACGAATACTATGTATATTGATCTTTAAGGGGAGGTCTCTAGTCATTAAACAACCATATTTCTTTTCCTTTTTTGGGAAATAATAGAGTGGGAGAAGAGTGGCAAGGAGCAGTATGTTTTCATCTTATCAGTGAGACTGAAGCAGTCGTGGTGGGTCGTGTCCCCCACTGTCTCACTCCTAAACAAATTCTCCCACTAGTTTTTCTCATTTCTATTCATTAATGCTCGCTCACATAGAGAGTTTCAATTCCCTGTCTTTGGTTCAGTAGGCTTGCAAATACTGAGGACTGTTCTAAAGCAGGTGGTCTACAAGTGAATTCATCATGAAGTCCTCACCATCCTCAGAGTCCCTACCACTCTGGTTTCTGTTTGTTTAGATTAAGAGAGTCTTCTTCCCACTTGGATTTTTCCTTGTGCTTCCACATTCTGCAATGACCTGTTGAAATTTCCTCCCTGCATTTCAGTACAAACCCAACAGGGCAGTGGTTTTTATTTGCTTTCTTTATGGCTTTATCCTTTAGGTTTTAAAAAAGTTCCAGGTATATGGTAGATGCAAAAAAACTATAGTTGAATTAATAAATGAGTTATCTTTTTTTCCATTCTTCTGGGCCCTTATCTAGGGTCTTGTAGGTGGAATACAAGATTGTCGGGTAATAGGCACTGGAAGCATGTCTCCTATAAAAGAAGCTTCCTCTAGTGAACAAATTGACTTTTCCTTAACTTTTATTTTTTGCTTTCATGTGGACTTAGGGTAGAGGGTCAATGCCCCTTATGGTAAAATTATAATAGAAAAAGAATTTGGGAAATAGAAAGAGAATGTCATCGCTACTTGTAGATAAAACCTTGCCACATATTTATTCCTGTATTCATATCATATATATTAAGAACTAAAACTGCATGACAGGGAGTTGTACGAAGAAACTAGACCAAGAAGGAACTCCTGTCCTCCAGGTATAAGTTAAATAACAAATTTAATAAAACCTAATACTAATCTCATGATAATTACCTATTCCTGAAGGTTTGCTGTATGCATTGAAGCTACATTAAGTACGATAAATATGTAATTTCTCATATTTTTAACTGCCTTTAAGCATAGTTGATATTGTTTCTATGCTATGGATGAAGAAACCAAGGAACAGAAATAGACATGCCAGAAGTTACAAAAGTAAGTTACAGAGCTGAAATCTGAACTCTAGTTTTCCGGGTTTCAGTTTCTGAATTTTTCTTTACGCGAGTTTCAAATTTTGCATAGTTTGGTACCTAATGAATATTTGTAACACATTGCTAGGAAAATTTTATAGCTATATTACAGTTTTAAAAGTAAAAATGAAATACATTATTAATAAAATTATTATTATTGCCATTAGTTTTATAAGTGACTGGTGAGAGATTGTTTGTACTGTATCTCCAAAGAATGTTTCCATCTCAGTAATGGTTAACTTGAACTGTAGGTCAGTTTTACAACTAGTTGACCTTTTTTTTGAGACAGAGTCTCACTCTGGTGCCCAGGCTGGAGTGCAGTGGCGTGATCTCGGCCCACTGCAAGTTCCGCCTCCTGGGTTCACGCCGTTCTCCTGCCTCAACCTCCTGAGTAGCTGGGACTAGAGGCGCCTACCACCACGCACGGCTAAATTTTTTTGTATTTTTAGTAGAGACAGGGTTTCACCGTGTTAGCCAGGATGGTCTCGATCTCCTGAGCTCGTGATCTGCCCGTCTCGGCCTCCCAAAGTGCTGGGATTACAGGCTTGAGCCACCGTGCCCGGCCTACAACCAGTTGACTTCTATGACTACATTTTGTTTCTATTAAATTAGAAAACCCCCACTCACATTATTCATTATCACGTAGCAATAATCTGAAAACTCTTTAAATAGCTCTAGTATTCAGATAAGAGAATTAGCCAGAAATTATGGAGAGTTGTCTCATGGGACTTCTTTCATCGGTTTATCAAATGAAAGTCAAACAAGTATATCACCCTCCAAAGCTAGAAAGTTGAATTTACAACTGAGGAGGTAGGTGTGAATTGTTCCTAATCCAGTATTTGATGGCAGTAAGGTGGTATTTCTACATGTTTTGTAAGAGCAGTGGGATGTGTTTTGTAAATATGCCCTAGAGTTGTACTTCACTGATTTTTTTTCTTAACAAGTAGAGGAAATTATTTATGGGAATTTTGTCTCATGGTTTGGTGGTGTTTCAAAAATCCTGGTACCTTATTCAAAGCATTAAACCTTGTGGTATTTTAGTGCTGAGGAAGCATATTTAGAGCACTTAAGATTCTGAGTATATCACTTAGATATGTCACTTGAACAAGCACTTGAAATCATAGATGTGGGTTTAAAATCATGTTTTTTTAAAATTTCATTTCACATTTCATAAAGTCATGTGAGCACCTTCCTCTTGGCAGCCAGCATATCGTGTTATAAAAAAAGGTCAAGTACTCAGTGAGCATGGTCAGATCATTTTTATTATTTTCTTCAATACTGAATCGTCTCATGTGGGACATTGTTGACAATAAACAAATCAAATGGGTATTGGGCTACACAAGTAGCTTCCCTTATTTGTATATCAACATGATTCCTTGCTCCTATATAATGGATACTCCCTCAGAACCAAACTAATTCCATTTTTTTCAGCCTGAGTTGTATCTCATAAAATTAAGTCAGCAAGGATACATGAAGGATACATGCCCACATCTATTCATGTCATACTCATTAGTTATTCCTTACTTTTGAAGACACACTGCTTTCTCATGTTATACGGCATTGATAGTGTATGACTATCCCAGCTCTGTTATATGATGAAGGAAAGTTGCCAGTGACTCATCCTGCCTTCTCTCCATGGATAATATTTGATAAATACTTTCAGATTTATTTTACATGTTTCTTCACAATAGCATGAATCATCCTTATCTTTGCCACGAGGAGTACAACTTTGAATGATGTCGGAGTATTTTCCTTCTCTTCTCTACTTTTAATGCCATAGAGTACTGTTGTCCAGGCATGCTGTTGAATGCTGAGGATATGTTAGTAAACAAGGTAAAAATGTTCCCTGTGCAGCCAATTCATCAGCCATTTGGCAGCATTTCAGGTTGGTACTCTCTCTGAAATAAACAAATTTGTTGATTTTTCTCCATTTGTATCATTATCACCTTAGGTCATTTGGACTGTGGTAAAACTTCCAAATTACTCTCCTTGCTTTTACTTTTACTCTAATATTCTACTCTAACAGAACAGACTAAATAATCTTTTAGAAGTATAAATTAGACTGTGTTTCCTCCCTATTTGTAACTCTGTAATAGCTTCCCATTTTGATTCAACTTAAAAACTTTCCAGTGGAATTCAAGGTAATATGTATAGTTAGGTCCTCACTTAATACCATTGGTAGGTTCTTCGAAACTGCTACTTTACATGAAATGACATACAGCGTTTCCTCAAATAACATTTTGTTAAATGTCCTTTTGTTGTGAGAAAAAAATCATTTTGTTATACATTGTTTCACTTAAAGTTACAGTTTTGAAGAACCCATCAATGATGTTAAGAAAGGACTTACTGTATTCAGTTTGCTATCTGACTTCATCTCCTATGCATCTTTATTTACAGTGAAATAGATACACCTACTTTCTCATTCCATGTCAAAGCCTTTGCTCTTACCTTTTCATCTGTCTGGAATGTTCTTTGCATATTTCCACATTACTCTCTTTTTTGTCATTCTCCAGATGTCAATTCAACTGCAATTTCTGCAATGAGTGCCTCTCTGACAATTCTTGTTTATTTTCTTTTCTAAAAAACAGAGACAGGGGTCTTACTTTGCTGCTTAGGCTGGTCTTGAACACATGGGCTCAAGTTATTCTCCTGCCTTGGCCTCCCAAAGTGCTGGGATTACAGGCATGACCCTATCCAGCCCTTGACAATTCCTTTAGATGGGAACATGTGCAATTTAATAGTGCTTGGCACATACTAGATGCTCAATGATTAAATATAAATAATAAATGAAGTAACAAAAATAATATTGAATTATGGTAAGAAAGAAATAAACAGAAAAACTGGAAGAAGGAAATTACTTTAGTTAAGGTAGTTAGCCCAAGCTTTTCGAAGATTTGGTAGTTGAGTTCAAATCTCACCTAAGACTTGAAAGATGAGAAACAACCGGGGAAGAATATTCCAGGCAAGGCACACAGCAAATGCCAAGGCCCTGATTTTGAAAATTATTTGTTTGACACTGAGAATACTCAGTGGTCCAAGGTGGCTGAATAGCAGAGAGTGGGGAAGACAGCAGTGAGAAATGAAATTGGAGAAGTGTGTAGAGTGTACTAGATACACACAGATGTTAAACTTTATTCCAACTGCAATGAGAAAGTAAATTAAATGTTTATGGGCTTAGGAGTAACATGATCTAACAAAAAGAAAAGATTACTCTGTTTGCTCAATAAAAAATTAATTATACAGAGCAAGAGAAAAGAAAAGATCCAGTTAGGGATAATTATAAAGTAAAATCAATTAGGAATAATTAGTGGCTTGGTTTTTTGTATTCACTTTTTTTTCACTGCTTAAATGCAAAGGTTAAGAATTTAACTTTTCAAAACACTTATAAATTCTAATTTTACTTTTGTACTGGTGTCCATCTTGTTATCTAATATTGTGCTGTTTTGAGTCATAATAGTGACAGATTTTTTTTAATTTTTTTTTTTTTTTTTTTTTTTTTGTCAGGACAGTTTACTAAATTGGAGCTATTGATTTAGTTTACAAATTGGAACTGCATCTAGGGTGACTAATGGTTCAATCTTCCAGGAAAGTTCTAGTTTATACCTGTTGTACCATATAATTGCTAATATTAAATCCTTTTATTTTCAAAATGTTCCTCTTTGTGTGACATACTCTCTGATTATTTTGATACAGTATTAACAAAAATACTGAATTAAAAGAGATAAGTAAATGCACGATATAAATCTGTGTATATATAAATACAAATAACTCATTATTTTGTGATACTGACTATTGATATAGGGTGCCATGAGGACCCAGAGCTGATATGAGGAATAATCAACATAGCCCTTTCATGCTCAAAGAGCTATGACAGACCTGTTCCTAGCTATGAGGTATTCATAAGAAGCTTTTTCTCTAAGGTGGCTTCCAAGCTTTGAGTGATAAGGAAAACCAGACCTAGTGTGGCTTCACCCAACTCTACATATCACCCCATCACAACCCATATAACTGTGCATCTTCAGTGTGTTAACTTTCATGAGCCCAGACATGCCAGGCACTGAATATTACTTGCCTGCTGCCACTTACATTTCTTGGTCATGGGGACGTCAATAACTATTCATCACTGACTTCCAAACCTGGCAAAGTTTTCAAAATCCCTCTATACATGGTATTCCAATCGCTCACTATCCACCCACTGGTGGGCTGCAAGAAGAAACTATTAGCCATTTACGCATTAGCCCATTCTGCTCTCTACACTCCCTGTAGGGCATCATTCATGAGCAGTGAAGAGAGGAGATGTGTGTATTTTACCCTAATATTTAATCTTTATTATAAAGATATTAACCTTAGCATGGGCTACTTTAGGTCAAAAATATTTATAATGTTGTCTTTATAGATAACGGAAGTTAAATTTTGACTTCCAATGAGGCACATGCTGAGAGAAATTTTAACATTTTCCTATGAAATTAGAAAACAGTCCAGTGACACTGATTATTTAAGAGGATTTCAAGGGTTCTTAAATCTTCTAACCTCTTTAATGCCTGGGCCGTTTCTCCAGAGTCTGTGCTGTCATGGTTTCCTGTTCCATTAAAAATACAAGGAAAATATCATAAATGACTTACTGCATCCAGCAATTTCCAGGTGTTTTCTTCTTGATCTATGTGACCTGTTTTAATAATGCTCTAGAGAGATTTTCAAAAAATATTGTCAAAGTACTCTTGCAGAAAACTGATTGTTCCCCATGGAAAACTGGAAGGCAAAGAGAAAATAGTGTTGCTTCTGTGTACAATATGACAAAGCCTAGCATTGAATGTCTCCTTTTTCTCTTTTGCCTGTTACTTGTTGTAGGTTACCTGAATGGGGCAAAATGGAACTTATGAAAGCCATCTTATGTATATTCTTCCTTTTTCTCCTCATAGTAATTTTTATTTCCCCCCCTTGGTATGATTCACACTCCATACCCCACAACCTTCTACATGCACTAATACAGGAGAAAAGACTCTTGTGTACAGTCAGTGAAGGAACAGATGATTCTACAACTGCTATTATTTTATGCTCTGTGCAACCGATATGCAGACTAGGACAACAATTAAACAACAACAACAAAAATGCTCTAAAATTCTTGCCAAAGAGGAACCATATTTGTTACCTCTTAGGAAAGAAAAAAAATATTTTTTTTTCTCACTGAAATTCCTTGCAAAAATAAATTCTCATTTTCAACTGCTGCAAAAGGACGTCTTCTCCTATTGATGTTGTTTTGGGAAAAAATGCTAAGCTAGTTCACATTTTTTTTTAAATTTCAACTTTCATGTTCTAATTTGGGATCAACCACAAGACACACAGCAGCACTCTTAGCTTCAATAATCAGAATAGAACAGTTATTCATGATGTGTAATATTCTACCTAATGAAACACATGCCTTCCTCATGAAAACAGAGTGTAAGTTGGCAGCGAATGTTCATCCTTGCTATCTCAGCCACCACATTTTTGAGGTTACCCAGGGACATTTGCTCTGGAATTGGGTATATATAAAGGATATGTACCTAAAGGAAAGACCAAGGCCATTGTGAGGGAAGGCCTGAAGGAAGAATTAGGACGCAAACAGGTAGAAGCTCTTCACTCCACTCGATCAACTTTCTCTATGTTTTTGGTGTGATGTGGAACACTGAAAAATAACTCCTCCTGTTTGTTTTCATTATACATACTTTGAGGCAAATGGAAATAAGGTAAATGCTACTTATGTAGAATATTCATAGCTTGATATTAGTATTTAATATTAGATGTAGCTAGCAGATATAGATCATTTATAACTGAAGCTGATTACTTTGACATTTGCATTAGGGTAAGCTAACTGCTGCATATTCCAGGTCCCCATGACTCAGGACAATCAAGGTCTATTCTCACACAGGTACTGTTAACACAGCTCAGCAGGAAAGCTCTGCTTCAGGGATCCAGATTTCTTCATGCTGTGGCTATACCATTTCTTCGACTTTAAGGAGAGCAGAAGACAGGAAGACCACAAAGGATCTCATAAGAAGGTTTAGAGGCCAGATCTGGAAACTATCACTTCTGCCCACATTGTATTTGCCAGAACTCAATCACATAGCTCCACCTAACTCCAGGAAGACTGAGAAATGTTGTCAGAGTGTATGCTCAGCAAAAGGAGGAATTAATACTTATCTGCCGTCTTCTACCATAGCTAGTTAGACAGTGTGAGGCTATAAAATATAAAAATATTTGTATATTTTATATATAAATATGTGTATTTATATGAAATATAAACTATTTGATGATCATGTACTGGGTTTGGATTATCACAGAAGTCTCAGCATTTAGCTATCTGTGATGTTTTATACATTTCATATATATATACATTTCATATATATACATTTCATAGAGAGAGAGAGAGTCCCTTTTTAACTAATGTGATGGATGTTCCTTTGGAGAATTTTGCACTCATGTTTATCAGAAGTACCAAGACTTTGGTGATAGTGTGACACAAGTCTATATCATCATACTATTCTCTACTCTGAAAATGGTTTCCACATAATTACTGCACTGAAAACAGAAGTTGTTGAGGACTGTCAACTGCTTTACAGATAGTTCCCGTTTCACTGTTTAAGTAATAAACTTTTTTTCCAGACTGTCTTAGTTAATTCTTTGTTGCTATAAAGGAATGCATGAGTCTGGGTAATTTAAGTAGAAAAGATATTTAGTTGGCTAGTGGTTCTCCAGGCTGTATAGGAAGCATGGCACAAGCATCTACTTCTGGTAAGGACTGCAGAAAGCTTCCAGTCCTGAAAGAGGGTGAATGGGAGCAGCCATCACACAGCAAAAGAGGAGGAAACAGAATGGGGAGGGAGGTGCCAGACTCTTTAACAACCAGGTCTCATGAGAATTAAGAGTGAGAACTCAATCTTTACTGGCACCAAGCCATTCATGACAGATCTGCCCTCAGAACCCAAACACCTCCCACCAGGCCCCAGTAAAACATTGGGGATCAAATTTCAACGTGAAATATGGATGGAACAAATATCCAATCTATATCAAAGACCATATCTCAAAAATACTTGAAGGCAGTAGCATCTCCAAGGTTCAATTTCTTTTTTAAAAAGGTATATGTGCCTAGGTGTGATAATTATTTTGAATTTGCTAAAGCTATTTCAGCCCCATGCCTTTTCTGTCCTTAATATTAAACCTGGCTAACATTAAATTTAAATTAAATTAAATTTCAATTAATCAAATTAAATATTTTAATAAAATTAAATTTTAATT
>NW_016824041.1:342370-347110 GCF_001698545.2 Rhinopithecus bieti | reverse complement strand
TAAATTAAATTAAATTAAAATTAATTTTCCCCAGATCCTCTCCAACACTTGTGACCTTTTGAATTTTTGATAATAATATGACTTAATACTCACCCTGACTTTCACAGAAATATAGCTTGAGCAAAAATGAATATAGATTTAAATGCCTCATTGTAGTTCATATGATATTGGTGGTAAAATATGTGTACTTAGAGTCCACAATGACTCAGCTTTTCTAATCTGAATTATTTTGGGATGCCATTTATATACTCCATCAAACAGCATATACATTTCAAAAAAGAAATAGCCATCTAATATACTTGTTCCATAATATCTGATTTTTTTACACAGAATGTTCTTTAAATGTAGGGCTGCTTTATTGATACGTTGCCAAATGGTGTTACAAAGACAAATTTACAAGCAACAATTTCTGACAAGAAAAATTTACTTAGACTTCACATATATTATACAATTTAAAATTTGCATTCAGAATATAACTGTAGAATATAGAAGAATATGGGACAGTGAAAGTAGTATGGATTTGGAAGTCATTTTACCTGAATTCAAATGCCAACTTCTCTACTTTTCAAAGAAGAACACAGGAGAAGCTGAGTTGATTTTTTAAAAAATCTGAGTTTTCTCATCTGGAAAATTGGAATAATATCTCTATCACAGTGTTCTTGTAATAATTCAATGAGGTAAAGCACTGGCTTCCAAATATTTAAAACTGAAACCCATATTAAAATAATAAAACTTTCATATCATCACTTGGAATGTACACAAATATATCTTATGTGTATATATGCAAATACGTAAATAAAACAACCATAGAATAATACTTATTTTTATTGTGAGATGAATTCATATGTTATGTTTTATGTATTTTATTTAAAATGTTGAGATAACTTCATAATGAATAATGGGTGAATACTTCAAGTTTTAAGCTTTATTGATGTATAAATGACAAACAAAATATTATATATGGTATATATTGCAATGTTTTGATATATCTATATAAATGTATATAGTGAAATGATGAGCACAACCAGACTGAGGTACGTAAATATCAGCTTACATGGTTATCTTTTTGTGTGTGTTGTGAAAATACTGAAGATACACTTTCAGCAAACTTCAAATATACAATATATTGTTATTAACTGTAATTACCATGTTTTACATTAAATACACAAAACATGTCATAACGACTGAAACTTTTAACCATTTGCCAACATCTGCCCATTTTTCCCTGTCTCTGACCCCAGGTAGCTACCCTTCTACTTTCTATTTCTGCTTTTTTAGATTCCACATATGAGTGAGTTCATGCAGTATTTGTCTTTCTGTAACTGGCTTTTTTCATTTAACGTCACGTTTTCCAGGTTTATCCATGTTGTTATAAATGGCACGATTTGCTTCTTTTCTAAGGATGAATAACATTCAATTATATTATATTTATTATATTGTATTCCATATACAAATATATAAAACACATTTTCTTTATTCATTTATCCATTGACAGGCAACTAAGTTGTTTCTATATCTTAGCTACTGTGAATAAGTCTGTAATGAACATGGGAATGTAGATATCTTTGTGATAATGATTTTATTTCCTTTGGATATATACTAAGAAGTGAGATTGCTCACAATAGTAAGGTGGTTCTCTCTTCATTGTTTTGAGGAAACTCCATACTATTTTTCATAATGCTATATGAATTTACATTACCACCAACAGTATACAAGTGTTGTCTTTTCTCCTCATTGTCTACGACAACTTTTAAATTGTTAATAGAAACCATGCTAAATATTGTGATTTTAGGATGATTCTATGGTGATTCTAAGGATCATTGTGGGTGAGGTGTATCTAAGACTCACTGTGGCTTTAATTTGCATTTCCCCAAATTAGTGTTGTTGAGCAATTTTTCATTAATGTGTTTGCCATTTGTATATCACCTTTGGAGAGATATCTGTTCAGGTCCTTGGCTCGTTTTAAGTAGGGCAATTTGAGATTTTGTGAGTGTTGTTTTGTGTTTTGTTTTGTTTTGTTCTTTTACAATTTAGTTTTATGAGTTCCTTAGATATTTTTGACACTAATGCTGTATCAAATATATGTTTTGCAAATATTTTTCCCTTTCTATAAATTTCATTCTAATTTTGTTGATTGTTTCCTTTTTTGACCAGAAAAAATTTTGTTTAAGGTAGTACTACTTGTTTATTTTTTCCTTTATTGCCTGTGCATCTGGTGAAATATTTTTTTTAAGAAAAGTTGTAACTGAGACCAATGTCATGGAGCTTTTCCCCTGTTTTATTCTAAGAGTTTTACAGTTTTAGATCTTTAGTTTGTATTGCACTTTGAATTGGTTATTTCTATACAGTGTAAGGTAGTGATCAATTTTCACTTTTTTAACATGTAGATATCTAGTTTTCTCAACACCATTTATTTATGAGACAATCCTTTCTCCATTGTATATTTTTGATGTCTTTGTTGAAAAGAAATTGACAATAAATTGATGGATTTATTTCTAGGTCTTCTATTCTGATCCGCTGGTCTGCATACCATGCTATTTTAATAAATAAACTTTTTATATACAATTTGAAATCAGGAAGTATTATGCCTTCAGTTTTGTTGTTACTCAAGATTGCTTTGGGGACTTTTAAGGTTTCACATGTATTTTAGTTTTTTTTTCTATTTATGTGAAAAATGTCATTGGACTCTTTATAGGGATTGCATGGAATCTGTAGATCACACTGGGTAGTGTGGATATTTCAACAATATTGATTCTTCTAATCCATGAACTTGGGATATCTTTTCATTTATTTGTATTTTCTTCAGTTTCTCTCATCAATGTTTCATAGTTTTCAGCATACAGGTCTTTTACTTCCTTTGTTAAATTTATTCCTAAGTATTTTATTCTCTTTGATGCTATTGTAAGTGGGATTGTTTTCTTAATTCCTTTTCCAGATAGGTTTTTGTTTCTGTATCCAAATGCAACTGATTTTTGTATGTTGATTTTATTTCCTCAACTTTAATGAATTCACTGGTTTACTGAATTCATTCATTGGTTCTAACAGTTTTTGGATGGAATGTTTAGGTATTTCTCTATTTAAGAGCATGTCCCCTGCAAACACAGGCAATTTTGCTTCTTCCTTTTGGTTATCTTTTGTTTATACTTCTTGTATAATTGCTCTGACTGGAACTTCCAGTATTATGTTGAATTAAAGGGGCAAGAGTGAGCATCTTTGCCTTCTTCTTATCTTAGAGGAAAAGCTTTTGGCATTTCACCATTGAGTATATTAGCTGCGGGGTTGTCATATCTGGCCTTTGTAAAGCTTGAGTACGTTACTTCTATGAAGGGATATTTAATTTGTCAAATTATTTTTTTGCTTTTATTAAGATTACTGTGGGATTTTTATCCTTTATTTCATTAATGTGGTGTATCTCTTTTATTGTTCTGCATTGTTTATATCATCCCTGCATTCCAGGAATAAATCTCACTATATAAAGGTATATGAATATTTTAATGTGATGTTAAGTTCAATTTGAAAATGTTTTATTGAAGATTTTAGCAACTGTGTTCATTAGGAGTAATTCCTTGTAATTTCCATTTTGTGTAAGTCCTCACTTGGCTTTGGTATCAGGATAATATTGTCTTCATAAAAGAGTTTTGAAGTATTTCCTCCCCTTCAATTTTTTTGAGGGAGCTTGAGAAAGTTTGATATAAATTACTTTTTATATGTTTGGTAGAATGCATCAGTAAAGCCACATAGTTTTAGACTTTTCTTTGCTAATTTTTTTCAACTTTCCTTTTAGACACAGGAAGGTACATGCACAGGTTGTTACACGGGTATACTGCACCCAAATAGTGAATCTAGTACCCAATAAGTAGTGTTTGAACCCACACCAACCTCCTTGCCCACCCCTAGTAGTCTGTGGTGTCTTTTATTCTTATGTTTATGTCCTTGGATGCTCAATGTTTAGCTCCCACTTATAGGTGAGAAAATGCAGAATTTTGTTTTGTGTCCCTGTGTTAATTCATTTAGTATTATATCCCCCAGCTCCATCCATGTTGCTTCAAAGGGTATGATGTTACCATTTTTTATGGTTGTGTAGTATTCCATGATGGATATGTACCACATTTTATTTTTCTAATTAATCATTGATGGGTACCCAGGCAGATTCCATGTCTTTGCTGTTTTGAATACCGCAGTAATGAACATATGCATGCATGTATTTTTTGGTATAATGATCTATTTTTCTTTGAGAATATATCTAGTAATGGGATTGCTGGGTCAAATGATACCTCTGTTTTAAGTTTTTTTGTTGTTGTTGTTTAGTAATATTCTTTTTATTATTATTATTATTATACTTTAAGTTCTAGGGTACATGTGCATAATGTGCAGGTTTGTTATATATGTATACTTGTGCCATGTTGGGGTGCTGCACCCATCAACTCGTCAGCACCCATCAATTCGTCATTTATATCAGGTATAACTCCTTTTTCTCAAAAGCCTTTTCTGCATCTATTGAGATAATCATGTGGTTCTTGTCTTTGGTTCTGTTTATATGCTGGATTATGTTTATTGATTTGCGAATGTTGAACCAGCCTTGCATCCCAGGGATGAAGCCCACTTGATCATGGTGGATAAGCTTTTTGATGTGCTGCTGAATCCGGTTTGCCAGTATTTTATTGAGGATTTTTGCATCGATGTTCATCAGGGATATTGGTCTAAAATTCTCTTTTTTTGTTGTGTCTCTGCCAGTCCTTA
>NW_016824041.1:301387-339865 GCF_001698545.2 Rhinopithecus bieti | reverse complement strand
GGGAGATCCACTGCTCTCTTCAAAGCTGTCAGACAGAGTCGTTTATATCTGCAGAGGTTTCTGCTGCTTTTTTTGTTGTTGTTTAGCTGTGCCCTGTCCCTAGAGGTGGAGTCTACAGAGACAGGCAGGTTTCCTTGAGCTGCTGTGAGCTCCACCCAGTTCGAGCTTCCCAGAGGCTTTGTTTACCTACTTAAGCCTCAGCAATGGTGGGCGCCCCTCCCCCAGCCTCGCTGCTGCCTTGCAGTTAGATCACAGACTGCTGTGCTAGCAATGAGGGAGGCTCCGCGGCCGTGGGACCTTCCCAGCCAGGTGTGGGATATAATCTCCTGCTGTGCCTGTTTGCTTAAAGCGCAGTATTGGGGTGGGAGTTACCCGATTTTCCAGGTGTTGTGTGTCTCAGTTCCCCTGGCTAGGAAAAGGGATTCCCTTTCCCCTTGCGCTTCCCAGGTGAGGTGATGCCTCGCCCTGCTTCAGCTCTCGCTGGTAGGGCCACAGCAGCTGACCAGCACCGATTGTCTGGCACTCCCCAGTGAGATGACCCCAGTACCTCAGTTGAAAATGCAGAAATCACCGGTCTTTTGTGTTGCTCGCACTAGGAGTTGGAGACTAGAGCTGTTCCTATTCGGCCATCTTGCTCCACTCTTAAGTTCTTTGAGAAATCTTCAAACTGTTTTCCATGGTGACTGAACTAATTTAAATTTCTGCCAAGAGTAGATAAGCATTCCCCTTACTCCACAGTCTCTTTTTTTTTTTTTGACTTTTTAATGGTAGCCATTCTGACTGGTGTGAAATGCTACCACTTTGTGGTTTAGATTTGCCTTTCTCTAATAATTAGTAATGATATGCATTTTTTCATATGTTTGTTGGCCACTTGTATGTCTTCTTTTGAAAAGTGTCTGTTCATGTCCTTTGCCCATATTTTAATGTTCTTTGCTTGTTGATTTTTTTAACTGTCTCTTATATTCTGGATATTAGATCTTTTTCAGATGCATAGTTTGCAAAAATTTCTCCCATCCTGTAGATTGTATATTTACACTATTGATAATTTCCTTTTTTTTTTTTTTTTTTTTTGAGGTGGAGTCTCGCTCTGTCGCTCAGACTGGAGTGCAGTGGCATGATCTCAGCTCCCTGCAAGCTCCGCCTCCCAGGTTCAAGCCATTCTCCTGCCTCAGCCTCCCGAGGAGCTGAGACTACAGGCGCCTGCCACCAGGCCTGGCTAATTTTTTTGTATTTTTAGTAGAGATGGGGTTTCACCGTGTTAGCCAGGATGGTCTCGATCTCCTGACCTCGTGATCCACCCAACTCGGCCTCCCAAAGTGCTGGGATTACAGGCTTGAGCCACCGCGCCCGGCCTGATAATTTCTTTTCTATGCACAAGCAGGTCCCACTCATCAATGTTTTTGTTGTTGCAATTGCTTTGGGGAACTTAGCCAAAAATTTGTTGCCAAGCCATAAGTTTTCTTCTAGAGTTTCTATAGTTTGATATATTACACTTAAATCATTAAACCATATTGAAAAATGTTTTGTATATGGTGAACTGTAACGTCCGGTTTCATTCTTCTGCTATGGGTAGCCAGTTATCCCAGCACCATTTATTAAATAAGGAATCCTTTCTCTATTGCTTGTTTTTGTTGGCCTTGTTGAAGATCAGATGGTTGTAAGTATACAGATTTATTTCTAAGTTTTCTATTCGATTCCATGAGTCTATGTGTCCGTTTTTGTACCAGTACTATATACCCCTATAGTACTGGTACTGTAAGATACCAGTACCCTATGTACCATATATATACCCTTATAGTATAATTTAAAGTTGGATCGTGTGATACCTCCAGCTTTGTTCTTTTTCGTTAGGATTGCTTTGGTTATTTAGGCTCTTTTTTGGTTCCATATGAATTTTATAATTGTTTTGATTGTTGTTGTTTCAATCACCTTACTTGTTATTGGCCTGTTCATATTTACTCTTTCTTCCTGATTTTGTCTTTGTAAGTTGTAAGTATCTAGAAATTTATCCTTTTGTCTAGGTTATTCAAATTGTTAACATGTATTTGTTCATAGCAGTTTCTTTTTATGCTTTGTATTGTTTTGGATACAATGTTTCTTTTTTTTTTACATTTCTGATTCTATTTATTTGAGGTTTCTCTCTTTTTCATTTAGTGTAGCTGAAGATTTGTTAATTTTATCTTTTAAAAAACCCAACCCATGATTTTGTTGTCTATTCTATTGTAGTTTCTATTACACTTAGTTCTGCCTTAATTTTTTAATACTTCCTTCAATCTATATTCATGGGGTTAGTGGGCTTAGTTTGTTCTCTTCTCTTCTCTTCTCTTCTCTTCTCTTCTCTTCTCTTCTCTTCTCTTCTCTTCTCTTCTCTTCTCCTCTCCTCTCCTCTCCTCTCCTCTCCTCTTCTCTTCTCTTCTCTTCTCTTTTTTTCTTTTCTCTTCTCTTCTCTTTTTTTCTCTTCTCTTCTATTCTCTTCTCTTCTCTTCCCCTTCCTTCCTTCCTTCCTTCCTTCCTTCTTTCCTTCCTTCTGTCTTTCCTCTTTCTTTCTTTCTTTCTTTCTTTCTTTCTTTCTTTCTTTCTTTCTTTCTTTCTTTTCTTTCTTTCCTCTTTCCTTCTTTTTCTCTTTTTTTTGAGACAGTGTCTTTCTCTGTTGCTCTGATTAGTCTCAAAATCCTGGCCTCAAGCAATTGTCTGCCACAGCCTGAAAAATTGCTGGAATTTCCAAAATAAACCCACTGCCCAGCCACTTCATTCCTATTTTTAATTCATTGAGTATAAATTATTTGAGATCTTTCTTATTTTGTTGTGTCAACATTTATTGCTTTGAACTTCTCTCTCTACTTTAGTTGAATCCCATACATTTGTTAGAAAAGTTACTTAGTATGATTTCAATATTTATAATTTCATTAAAATTTGTTTTGTGGCGTAATGTGTTATCTATTCCAGAGAATGCTCCCTGTGTATTTGAGAAGAATGTGTATTCTGTTGCTGTTGGATGAAATGTTCTGTATATATCTGTTAGATCCATTTTGTCTAAAGTGTAGTTCAAGTGCAATGTTTCCTTATTGATTTTCTGTCTGGATAATCTATCCATTGTTAAAAGTTGAGTATTGAAGTTTCCTACTTTTATTGTATTTATTTCTATTTATCCTTTCAGTTCTGTTAATATTTGCTGAATATATTTAGGTGTTCTTATCCTTGTTGCATATTTACTTATAATTGTTATATCCTCTTGATAAATTGACCTCTGTATTAATGTATAATGATATCCTTTGTCTTTCTTGAAAGTTTTTAACTTAAAGTCTACTGTTTCTGAAATAATAGATACCCCATTTTCTTTTGGCTTTCATTTGCATGAAATGTCTTTTTCCATCCCTCCGCTTTCATTGTATATATATCATTAAAGCTGAAGTTAGTCTCTCATAGGCAGTATATAGTTGTATAGGTGGGTCTTAATTTTTCATCCTTTTAGCCACCCTATATCTTTGATCAAAGAATATGATCCTTTGCATTTGAAGTTATTATGGATAGGTAAGAACTTACTATTGCCATTTTGTTAAATTGTTTTCTGTCTGTTTTGCAGTTCCTTTGTTTCATTATTCTTCTCTTGCTGTTTTCATTTGTGGTTTGTTACTTTTGTGTAGTATTATGATTTGATTTGTTTCCCTTTATATTTTGTGTATTTACTGAGAGTTATTTTTTTTCTTTGTGGCTACCATGAGATTTACATAATTTTTTATAGTTTAAAGTCATCTGTCTTAAGTTTATAGTAATCTAACTTTGCATACAAAACTATACTGTATTAGTCTGTTTTCACACTGCTGTAAAGAAATACCTGAGGCTGGGTTATTTATTAAGAAAAAAGGTGTAACTGGCTCACAGTTCTGCAGGCTATACAGAAAGCATGATGTTGGCTCAGCTTCTAAGGAGGACTCAAGCAACTTAAAATAATGGTGGAAGGCAAAGGGGAAGCACACACATTACATAGGTGGAGTAGGCAAAGGAGAGAGGTAAGAAGGGGGAGATACCACACACTTTTAAATGACCAGCTCTCGTGAGAACTCACTTACTCAGTATCCTGAGAACAACACCAAAGGGATGATGTACAACATTCATAAGAAAACACCACCATGAGCCAATCACCACCCACCAGGCCCTATCTCCAACACTAGGGATTACAATGAAATATGAGATTTCTGTGGGGACACAGACCCAAATTATATTATATCCTTTTACTTCCCTCCTTCATTTTGTGTTTTTGATGTTCTGATTTATTTATTTTTATATCGTGTATTCATTAAGAGATTGCTGTGGCTACAGTTATTTTTAATTTTATTTACCTTTATGCTAGAGCTATAGGTGACTGATATACCACTATTATGGTATTAAAGTATGCTGAATTTTACAATATACTTGCCTTTACCAATGAGTTTTATACTTACATATGTTTTCATGTTACTCATTAGCTTCTTTTTATTTCAACTTGAAGAAATCCCTTTACAATTTCTTGTAAAAGAAGTTGAGGGATGATGAACTCTTATCTTTTGTTTGTCTGGGAAGGTCTTTATTTCTCTTTCATTTCTGAAAGACAGATTTTCTGGATACAGTAATTTTGGTTGACAAGCTTTTTTCCTTTTCATTACTTTGATATATCATCCCACTCTGTTCTGGCCTGCAGAGTTTTGCCAGGAAATCCACTGATAGCCTTATGGATATTCCCTTGTGTGTGATGAGCTTCTATCCTTTTGCTAATAAAGACCTTCAAAATTATTTATTTGTCTTTGATTTTTAACAGTTTGATTATAATGTATCCTGATAAAGTCTTCTCTGGATTTAAACTCCTTAGAAGATTTTGAATTTTATATACTTGACTGTCTTTGTATGCAAATTAGTGAAGTTTTTAGTGATTGTTTCTTTAAATACGTTTTCTGGCCTATTTTTCCATCTATTTTCCTTCTTAGATTCATTCATTCATTCATTCATTCCAATAAACCCTGTAGGCTTCCTTCATTCCTTCTCACTTCTTTTTTTTTTTTAATCCTCTGACTGAATATTTTACAATAATTTGTATTTGAGTACACAGAGTTTCTTCTGAATGATCGTCTTCTGTTGATCCTCTCTATTGTATTTTTCATTTCATTTGTTGTATTCTTTGGCTCCAGAATTTGTTTGGTTCTGCTTTATAATTTCTGTCTTTTTATTGAACTTCTCCTTTGCTTCATGCATTTTTTTCAGATCTCACTGAGTTGTTTTTCTGTGTTCTCTTGTAGCTTGCAAAGATACCCTAATACAAGTATTTTGAATTCTTTGTCAGACAATCCATTAATTTTCATTTATTTAGAGTCAGTTACTGGAATATTATTGTTTTCTTTTGTGATTTTATATTTCCTTTATTTTTTCATGTTCCTTGAAATTGGGCATTGCTATTTTTATGCTGAAGAGCAGTCACCGCCTCTTGTGTCTAATGAATGGCTTCAGAAGATAAACACCTTCACCAAACAGCCCATCTAGGGATTCTGGGGCTCTCTCAGACTTCATCTATGGATGTTCTCACTCTATACCTCTTGTTTTATCTTGAAATGAGGGATTAAATTTTGTGCTTCTCTCAATCTTGCAAAGCTTGATTAGATGCAGGGAGCGCCTGTTTGTTTTCTTATAGAGTGGTGTGCCCTGAATTGTTCAACTGTTTGCCTTTTTGAAATTCCACATGGTTAAGTTGGCTGTCTGTGTGAGATACTTGCACTTGCTGTCCACAGTGGCTCACTTGATAGGCTACCTTCTATGTGGGAATTTAACTCCCATGAGGTTATTTGGGGTGCCCATTTTCATTTTGGGTGGGGTCCATAGGCAAGACATCCCTGGCTTATATCAGCATTTTTGATGGAGTTCGTTGAGCAGTTATTAGAGTATGCAGCCTTTCCTCCCTGCTCCCGGCCCCTGCAACTCACCTTAATTTTCTGAATGGCATGAGAAAGAAGTGTATCTCTTGGGCAGTGTGTTGCATGGCTGTGGAAGCCTGGTACTCATTTCTTGTGCTATTGCTTTCCTCTGTGGGAGCAGTCATCCTCTGTCGGTGGGGAGGTCACTTTTGGCACTAAACTATGCTGTCTTTGGGAAGGCATTATATGAGTAAAATAAAATTTTGGTTTCTACCCTTTTCAATGCTTTTATTCTCAGATTTTTCCCATTGGTGTGTTAAAACTCATCTTCTAGTCTCTTAGGTTCCCACAAAAGTACACTTGCCCATGGGTATTTGTCGTAATTGATGCTTCTGTGGAAAAATAATGGTAGAAATGTCCTACACTGCTATCTTGATGAATGGCTAAAGATTTTAAATTTGAATGACAGCACAATACTCTGGCTCTTTGCTTGAGGATCGCCTTTGTTGATGAGGCTTACACTTTTGACTGGTTATCAAACAGTATGGAGCTTCACAAGGAAATGATCACTGTCTATTTCTCTGTATGAATTATAGCCAGTTCAGGAGAAATAAAAATTATTTGGGCCCATATTTCTTCTATAACTGCCTAAAATTTCTTCTTCAATTTTATACTGTGGATTGATCCAAGGTTACATACATTGAGATTCTATGAACATTTATATATTTCTTCCTCCCTTAATTGATTAAGAGTAACCTGCTTCAAGTCTTGGACACTGATGAGGAATTCTCTAGGGAGCACAAATTTTGGAATGATTGACATGATTTTTGATGACATTTATAAGATTTTTAATCTTGTAATAGATATCAACATGACATTTTCCAGGAAGATTAAAAGCAACTCCCCTGATAAGAATTTAAGGGACATTTTGGGGAGTATTGCTGAAATAAAGTTAAATAAAAATGGGAAGGAATAGATTAAAAAGGAGCAAACCTAGTAGAAAAATCTGAACTTGTTTTACAAAGCACATACAAGTTTTGAATAGGGAAACTGTAGTGGAAGAGATTATTAGGGAGATTTCTGTCAATTGAATGTCCATTTTGGTCCTTTTAAACAAAATAGCATAAAATGAGTAGTTTATAAACAACATAAATTTATTTCTTACAGTTTGGGATGCTAAAAAGTATAACATGAAGGTGTTGGCAAATTTTTTGATGTCCAACAAAGTCTGTTTTTCTGGTTAGTTCATAGATAACATCTTCTCACTCTGTTCTCACAAGATAGGAAAAGTGAGGGGCCTCTCTAAGAAATATTTAATAAGGACAGCTATCTCATTTTATGAGGGCTCTTCCTGTATGACCTAATAACTTTCCAAAGTTCCCAAAGTTCCCATTTCTTAATACAATTACCTTGGGGTTTTAACATATAAATTTTCAGGGTACACAAACATTTATACCATACCAAGTACATAGCTCAACGCATGACATATGGAAAGTGCTCAAAAATTGTTTTAATGAATAAATTATGTTCCAAAAAGGATTTCTCCAGACTTCAAAGAGCTAGGACAACATAGGGAATAATATAGGACTGTGCTTTGGCTTTGTGATGTCACTGTGTGATTTGGGGTTTTATAGGCAGCAAAGCTTAAAGCAGGGGGATTTGAAAACTATGACTGTTCATTCAAAAGACCTAGAGAGTTTTGAAAAATGGCCATTGTACCCTAGAAAAATTGAAACAGAATTTCTGGCAATGGGGCTCAGGCATTGGTGTTTTTTATAAAGTGTCCATACTGATTCTAACTAATATATTGTCAGGATTTAGAACCGATGTGTTAGGGCAAGCCTGTGAGATAGAGCTAGCTGTTTATGCTAAACTCAAATAAGCAATATATCGAGAATCGAGGAGGAAATTGATTTGCCTTGGGAAATAGAGTGCTTTCTCACTAGAAGGGATTAAGTATGCTGGGTGACTGGTTTATAGAGTAAAGAATTTTTTCTTTACAAAGAAATCTACACATCATATAGGAAATTAAATAAACTGACCAAGTATTTTTTTCCTCTGGCTATTTGCAGACTTAGTTTGTGACAAATCATACTCATGAAAAACTAGCCAGAAGAGACAAGGTAAAGATGAGCTCCTTCCCTACTTGATATTTTTTTTCCATCTATTCTGGGCTTACTAAGTAGTAAAACATGATGAAATACTTAACCCCCGCCCCCCCATCTGTGAGTTTATGTGAACACTGGACCGTTTTCTACTCTTCTAATCTCAAGTATTTAACTGACCCACTTGCTCAGGTTCCAAGACCCTGTCAGTTCTTCAGTTTAGTCACTTGAGTGAAGCCCAAATGCTATAAGCACAATGCTAGGCTGATTACAAGGGGAAGAGAAGTGTTGGGAAGCACTTGCCTAGCATCTTCTAGCCCTTTAACTCAAGTTGAGATCCTCTTCTATGGGGTCATATTCTTCCTTTAGGTTAGACTTCTTGGATATTGTGACAAACTCAGCATAAGCCTGACTTTGCCATAGCCCCTTAAATTCAGCAACCTGGACAGACTACCTTTTTCTGGGTTGGGGAAGTAAAATGGGGGGAAGTGGCTATCTATGTTGCCATGCTGTGCATTTTCACAGTCTTTTCTGGTATCTGTTCAAATTTGTCCCCTCATTCTAATGGAGGTTTCTTAAAATGTGTTTTTTTAAAAAGCTGAAACTGAATCAAAAGTGTGATTTAAAAGGAGTGTCCAGATGCGTGAATATGAGAGCACCCAGTTGAAGTGAGCAGTAATACAACAGATTTAATGCAGGCTGCTTTAATCAGATATTTTAGTCGTAAGTGGATTCTGCCAATAAGGAATGGAAATAAAAATAAGAACTCAAGTCTGGAGGCCTAAATTTGGTAGGTATCCACCTAAATAGAAAGCCTGAAGCAACAACATTGAATATTCATATAAGGGTGAGATGCTTGGGCACACTCACAGTAGGAGCAGAATTAGGCAGAACAAATAAAAAAGAACAATGGGACCAAATACTCTAAAAATGTGAAAAAAGAAAAAATAACCTGGTATTTAAAATATATATATATTAAAGAACTATGAGTGGTTGAATGTTGCAAGGGGAAGAGCAATGAAAGAAGAGAAATAGAAAAGCCACAGCAGAGTGGTGGAAATGAAGATCTGAAGAATGTGGGCAAGAACAAGATCCAGATTACCAGGACAGGAATTATATGTAGAAGGTAAGAGAAGAGCCAAAGGATTATGAGAAGATTTACACAGAAGCAGTGATGTGTTGCCATGCAGAGAACAAAAAGGATAACATTTGGATGCTTTGTGGCTTTTAAAATTAAAAGGCAGACCCATATGTGCAAAGATTTTGGACTTAGGACTTAAATAATGATGCTGAAGTATGTAGACCAATGTTATATCTCCATAGATACTTGTAAAATGGAGAATCCACAAATATCTCTTTCTGGTAAAATATGCCTCAAAAAATTGCAAATTGTCTTTTGTACTTTTAACTTCAAATTTCAATTATAAAATTGGTTACCTGAGATTTTCATTATACATTGAGGATTTCACTCAATTTGCAGAGCTATTATTTCTGTTATATTTTTAGCACTAAAATATATGGGTGGTTCTTCATTAAGTATATAATCCAAATGTGTGAGAAAGTAACATGTTTTTTGTTGTCTTCCCTACTAATAAGTAATGAGGTAGTTTGTCATAAATCTACTTTTACTGGCGTTAGTCATCTCAACACTATTATAATTAAATATGTCTTGTGCCACAATTGAATTGAAATAGAATTGCAAAAGTCACTATCGTATTAGAAGCAACACTGGTTCTTGTCTTTTCATTATGTAAATCTAGCTTTTGAGAAGATGTCAGATCAGCAGGAACTGTCAGGACACCTGCAATTACCTGCCATAATGTCTACCTCCCCCACTAGCACAAGCCTCTTTCTCTGCAGGTGCTATAATTTCCTCAGGAGGAAACTCATTATCAAGTAAAATAATCTATCTATATTTTATCACCCAGATTTTTCCAGAAGAATTTAAAACTACACGTTTGATTTTTGTCTTTTAAAAAACTTTTCCTTTTACCAATAGATTCCACAAACATTAACTGAGCACTTACTATATGAAATGTATGATATAAAATGGCATAATATAATTATTTAGTTCTTTAAAATCATTTAAAGAGAACTCCCACAGGTAGCATCTCCTTCAGGCTTCAAAACAATTTTATAAAAAAGATGGCTACCTATGCTTCATAGTTGAGGAAATTAAAATTTATATATGGTAATCAATCTATATTTCATTTTTCTCACCTCACATAACTTTGGTACAATACCAGCATCACTCAATATACCTATGTATTAGGAATTCTAAAGAATTTTAACTATGTATGTGGAATCTTTATAAGATTTCACTTGGAATATAGTAGATACCACAATTGTTTGTTGAAATAAATTAATAGCATTACAATAAAGCAATTATCCTGGACAGAATTGTTTTGTAAGTAATGTCCTTCTGTGACATGGTATCCATTATAATAGGGCGTATATTTTATTTTCTTTTTTAATTTTAGTTTTTTTATTCTTTGCTTTATTGAAGTATAACTGACATACAAAAATTTATACATATTTAATGTAAGCATATCAGTGAGTTTGTATACATATAAGCACACCCATGGTAACATTCCACAATCAAGGCACTAAACATCTCCATCACCTACAAAAATTTTCTGTATTCTTGTACATCTGTGCAAAAGTAATTGCCATTTTGGAACATGAATTTTAAATAACTATAATTAGGTCCAAACCCATCTTTATTAATCAAAATAGGAAGCATTTCAATCAATACACTTTTGCCAATGAGAAATAAGTTTGTTTATTCCTGTAGCATGAAAATCCATGCTTTGGGTTCCCACGAACCCTTGGAAAGCATTTTCTGCATCCTGCTGGTTGTGGACGTGTTTTCCCTGCAAAAAGTTTTGGAGATGCTTGAAGAAATGGTAGTCGGTTGGCAAGAAGTCACGTGAATATGGCAGATGAGGCAAAACTTTTAGCCCAATTTGTTCAATTTTTGTAGTATTAGTTGTGCAACCTGTGGTCAGGCATTGTTGTGGAGAATTGGGCCCTTTCTGTTGACCAATGCCGGCTGCAGGGATTGCAATTTTCAGTGCATCTCTTCGACTTGCTGAGCATACTTCTCAGATGTAATGGTTTCGCTGGGATTCAGAAAGCAGTAGTGGATCAGACTGACAGCAGACCACTAAACAGTCACCATGACCTTTTTTTTAGGTGCAAGTTTGGCTTTAGGAAGTGCTTTGGAGCTTCTTGGCCAAACCACTGAGCTGGACATCACCTGTTGTATAAAATCTACTTTTCATCACATATCACAATCCAATTGAGAAATGGTTCCTTGTTGCATAGAATAAGAGAAGATAATGCTTCAAAAACAACGATTTTTTAAATTTTTGTTCAGCTCATGGGACACCCATTTGTGGAGCTTTTTCACCTCTCCAATTTGCTCCAAATGCTCAACAACGGTAGAATGGTTGACACTGAGTTCTTTGACAACTTCTCATGTAGTTGTAAGAGGATCAGTTGCAATGAGTATTCTTAATTTGTCGTTGTCAACTTCCGATGACCAACCATTACGCTCCTCCTCTTCAAGGCTCTTCTCTTCTTTGCAAAAATTCTTAAATCACCACTGCACTGTACATTCATTAGCAGTTCCTGCGTCAAATGCATTGTTGATGCTCCAAGTTGTCTTGGCTGCTTTATGACCCATTTTGAACTTGAATAAGAAAATTGCTTGAATTTGTTTTTTGTCTAACATCATTTTCTCTAAAATAAACATAAAATAAACAGAAAGTAATAAGTCATTAGCAAAATAAAATAAAGTGAGAAATGGCCATGAAAATGATGCATTAAGTAACCATATTTGTTTAAAATATATAAAACATAAAACAGAAAATTCCAACAATGCAAAAACTGCAATTCCTTTTGCACTCACATCATAGTAAGAATACTTAATGTGGAATCTATCTTCTTAATATATTTTAAAGTACACAATATCATATTGTTAACTATAGGTACTATGTTGTAGAGCAGATTCCTAGAACATATATCCATCTTTCATAACTGAAACTTTATACCTATTGAGCAATAATTTATATTTTTCTTTTTCTCCCTGTCCCTGGTAACTAACATTTTGCTCTCTGATCCTGAGTTTGACTGTTTTAGATATGTCATGGTAGGTGGAATCAAACAATATTTATCCTTCTGTGATTGGATTATTTCACTTAGCATAATGTCCTATAGGTTCATCCATATTATCACATATTGTAAAATTTCCTTCTTTATTTAAGGTTGAAAAATATTCTATTGTATGTATGTACTACATTTTCTTCATTCATTTGTGGGTGGATATTTGGATTGTTTACATATGCTGTGAATAATGCTGCAATGAATATTTAGATGCAGATATCGTTGAGATCCTGATTTCAGTTTGTTTGGCTATATATACAAAGGTGGGATTTCTAGATCATATAATTGCTCTATTTTTAAATTTTTGAGGTACCTTTTACTGTTTTCTATAGTGGTTGCAACATTCGATGTTTCTTTCAGTAGTGCACAAGGGCTCCAATTTTCCCATATCCTTGTCAACATTTGTTATCTCTCTCTCTCTCTCTTTTTTTTAAAATAATAGACATTCTAAATGGTGTGAGTTGTTATCTTATTATGGTTTTTATCTGCATTCCCCTGATGATTAGTGATGCTGAGCACCCTTCATACACCTGGACCCATTTGTATGCCTTCTTTGCAAAAATGTTTAAGTCCTTTTGTATTCAAGTCAAATAATCCTTTAAAATATTGTTGCTGTGGTTTTATAGTATTTTAGGAAATATTTGTATATTTAGGACATTGACTCTTTATCAAACAGATGGTTTGCAAATATTTTTCATTTTGCAGATCACCATTTACTCTGTTATTATTTCTTTTGTTATGTTAATCTTTTTAGGTCCATGCAGTACTACTTACCTTTTTTTTTTTTTTTTTGTTCTATGCTTTTGACATCAAATCTAGGAAATTATTGCCAAGAACAATGTCAAGAAGATTTTTCTTATTTTTTTTTGTGAATTTTACAACTTTCAAATTTTTACAAATTTCTTAAAATAAGTGAAAGTCATTCTACATTCTCTTGGTCACCTCACTGCTTCCTTCTTCTTAATTTCCCTTAACTTCTTTGACATCCAATTATGTTCTTATGATAATTTTGTGCCAGTATTACGCTGTATTTTCCAATTTTACAAAATCAAACCCCAAAAGAATAGGCCTGTCCTTATAGCTGTTATTTATGGAGTGCTTTCTCTGTGTTGAAAAATAAATATACATGCCTTATCTTATTTAATATTTAGAATAACAGAAAATATTTGTTGAATTCCTCCTATATGAATGAGCAGATATTATCATTACCTGCTTTCCAGGATTTAAATTGAGACATAGAACGTCAGGGATAGCAATGTTCTGGGGCTGCACAGATAATTAGTAATAAAATGAAAACTGAACCTGGGCGTATTGACTCTGGGCCTATAGTTTTAATCATTGTGCATGTTGCTGGAGTAGGCCTTCTGCAAGCATGCTACATAGTATAGACACTCTAAATGCTTGTTGTACAAATCAATGAGGCACATATAAGAGTCCAGACTCTGTTTCTCTTATATACCTAAGCAGAGTGAAATACATTGCTTTAAGTAATTATAAAAGACTTTTGTTATTCTAGCTATTATTTTTGTAGGATTTTCAATTTTACTTCTTTTCAGAATTATCAGACTTGTTTTAAAATCTCTTTTAATTATTAATACTAATTAGTGAGGATTGTTTTAAGAACAGATCCATGAAGAGAACAATTCAGGAGTCACAAATCTGTTTTTGCGTTATTATTTTCACATATACCTCAGAGACCACTTGCTCAATGTGCATTGCTACTTCTCATTAAGTTCACTTTTTAATTTATGGTCTTTACATATGTGTAATTTTGTGCAAAGCCCTGTGAAAGGCAAGGCATTTCTTAAGATGTAGCAGAAAAATTAAAGGCTAAAATTTTACATAACAAAATCATAAGAAAAGTTACAGTTATTTAGAATGTCTGTAGTGAGTGATACTTTATATTTTACTTCTTATTGTCAAACAAGTCTCTAATATAGTAGCATTTATATTCTTAGTAACTACTGGGCTATGAAAAAAATAAAACATATTTAGATATGGGGATTAGGGTTGCTAGCGTGATAAGTAAAAGTAGGAGTTACACGGCACTTTGAATGTTATCTATGGTGGAGCTAGGTAGGTCTTAAGATGTATAAGATTCTTTGGTCATAATATTGTTTACTTTCCTCCATTGAAATACTACAGATATTAAACTTAGGTTTAATAAACATTCTAATAAAATTATTGATTGCTTTCCCTTATAAAACATTCTTTTGGTTTTCTCTCCTAACAGGTTATTAGATGTATATATATATGTGTGTGTGAATAAACACATATTTATGTTTGTGTGTATGTGTGTGGTGTGTGCATATACACATACACAATATTACAATATTCAGTTACTCTCTGGCCAAACAACAATAGCAGAAAGTTACTCCAGACAAATGCTGCAGTGAGCAGTGAGTTTTAGGTTTGTTCTCTTGGGAGGGATAGGCATAATGATAAAGACTTCTGCATAGATTATGGTTTAAAATTCATCAAAACTCTCGATCTAGAAGTAGCTTCCTATTTCATTTGTTTGTCATCACTGATTGTTGAAGCCAATAATTAAAGGAAAAAAGAGGTTGACCTTTAGTCAATACTTCAGTCTTTCTATATATTTTCTTTAAAATTTCAACATTTGAATCCACAAAATCCAAAAACCTTATAATTTATGGATTTACATAAAAACTCTTTCAGAATAATTTTCCAGGGGCCTTACTACCTCCCTTTTGCCCTTTTGTACCTTTTTTTTTTTTTTTTTTTTTTTTTTTTTTTTTTTGGAAAGGGACAGGGTGCAGTCACAGTGCAGTCTTACTCTGTCAGGCTACAGTGCAGTGGCATGATCTCAGCTCACTGCAAATTCTGCCTCTGGGGTTCAAGTGATCCTCCTGCCGTAGCCTCCCCAGTAGCTGGGACTACAGGTGCCCACCACCATGCCCGACTAATTTTTGTGTATATATGTATGTGTGTGTGTGTGTGTGTGTGTTTGTGTGTATGTATATATATATATATTTTGTAGAAATGGGGTTTCTCTATGTTGGGCAGCCTTGTCTTGAACTCCTGACCTCAAGTGACCCACCCACCTTGGACTCCCAAAGTGCTGAGATAACAGGTGCGAGGCACTGCACCCAGCCCCTGTACTTTTTGAAGATAATTTTTATGCTCAGAAATATTGCTTACTAAGAACTAATGAAGAGTGTCATGTTTCATAGATAATGTATATACAGTATTGTATATATTTTTAGCCACATTGCAATAATTCTTAATTCAAGAGACTTTAAATTGCCTGTCATCTTTCAGTAAGTACTCTTTGGTACATTTCCCATTCTGATCTTGTCTCAACAGCTTGCTAGTTGTCAGAATTTTTACCAAGCATCAGCGTGCTTTTAGTTTTCTCTTTGTGTAGCCATCTTTCCTGTAATCAATATATTGTGAAGACACTTAATATGCAAACTTAAATTGATCCAGTACAAGACTATGTTAGGATCCCATCATATAGTTGGCCAAAGCCACAGAGCTAGATATGATTTGCTTCTTGCTAAAGAATTAGACAATGTCGATGATTAAAGAACTAACCATTGCAGGGAGGCTGTCTTAATGAATGAATCTATTATTTTAAGAAAGATTAGCAATTATGCATTCTCTAATATTGATATTCACTAAATTCTGTATTGAAATTAAAGAGATTGGTAATAAAATCTCTTATTCAGTTTCACTACAATAGATTTAATAAATAAAGTGATTGTGTGCATATCCCCACAACCAGCTTCATTTAGCAACAAATGACATAATATAATAGATGATGTTATAATTTAATAAAGGTAAAAACATAAGTATAATTAAATTCACAAATATTTTAATCAAAAAAGTAGAGGGATGACATGCCACACATTCTCCTTTTTCTATTATTTACATTTCTCTTTAGAATTTATTTTCATGTTTTATATAGTTGAAGTACATTTACATATAACTGTGGGCTGCCATCCATGAGTAGATTTTTTTTTCATTACAATACATTATCAATAATTAAGTCATACAGGTATCCTAGACAACCAATACATGGCAAGTCCTGTATATTTATCCTGCATCGTTACAAGACATAATTATTCAGGGAGCCTATGCACTGATTAAAAGAGGTGGAATGATTAAAAACATGTGGCTTATTACCATGTAAAATAGGTTTGGGATTAATTCTACAACTGTTTGATATTTAAAATGAGTGTGTAATTCACTATATTAAAGAGTTTTATGTATATACAATAGGAAACGATTTAAGATTTCTTAACATTAAAACATTGTACAAGAAGGAGGTAGAAAGAAATTATATTAATTCTCCCAAAGAAAGACATTATAATAAGCTGAATCATACAATTTTTAATTTTAAATTTATGGGTTAAAAGGAATGAAAGCCCTTGAGACAAAATGGAATAAAATAAGATTTTGATCCCAACAGAGAACTTTTTGGAACTCTCTTCTACAGACATCGTATCAAGACCTTATGGAAGAAATGGCCTTACAATCATATCTCCTAAAGTCATAGAGATTTTATCATGTCTTCTATATAATGAAATGTTAATCTGATTTTTCTTGATTGATATCATTCTGAGTAATTCATATTGAACACCGGTTCTCATTCATTATAAGACTGATTTAATATGGTACTTTTAATTAAAGCCCGTTTTTAAAAATGGCAACTGAATCCACAGGAAGTATGAACATTTCTCATTTGGAGGAGTTTTCTTTAGACAATAATGTTCACTGGACTCTGCATTCATTGAACTAAACTTTAGACAGAGATAGAAAAGGGTTAAGCAGACAGTCTTCAACTCATCAGAACCCCTACCCATAGTTTCCCATTTCTGATTCCACTTCAGGTTTCTAAATGACACTAAAATATTTTAAGTCTATATAGTCCTATATGAAAATTATAACCATTAATATATTTGTAGTAGTGAAAGCGGATAGATAGATAAATAGATTGATTGATTCATTGATTTATTGATCCACCTCAGTGAACTGCCTAAAGTAGTGGCAGAGATGTGTTAGCTAGAAATGTTCATCATAAGTTGGGTTTTGAGACTGTGCCCAGGGAAAAGTTATCTGACACTTAAAAACAGCAGTCTAGGAAGAGGCCCCAGAGTGCTGTGTAGACAGATGAGTCTCTGCACACACAAATGAAAGGTTGACACATATCATCTACTTTCTGCAAGGTAGACCCAACAACCAGAGCTGATAGTTCAGGTTTGTGGCTATGACCTCATAAATCATACATACAGCTGCGGGAATAAAAACATTTGAGGGGCCATAGCTTCATAGCTCACATCCCATGGGATTCTATGAAGGACAACCAACTATTGGCAAGTCTTCCTACAAGTCTAGAAAAGTTGCTTTAACTCATCTATGGTTCTGGCCATACTGTAATATGGCTGAGTAAAGCCAATAGCTAGAATAGAGGCTGTAAGACTTTTCCTCCTCTCATGAGTAGATTCTTAAGGAAAAATGCCATAATAAAATGAATAAGATAAAAATGTGACCATTAATATTTTAATATGCAGATATGACACATTAGATGAGAAATTGCCACTTTGAGCTACTTGAGAAAATATATTCACAGGGGCAATTTCATGAAGAGGTGAAATCTGAAGATGAGTTACCTCTCTAACCTGTTTTCATCTGTTAAAACTAATTGAGTTCTAGTCCCTCATAAACATTGTTAAGATGTTTCAACTTATGATATATATATCTCATTAGTTCTTCAGATTAAGAAACTTTATCTTATAGTTAACCTTCTCTCTTTGGGAAAATTAACTCACTCGTAGATCAATACAATTAGATAGGTCTGAGAATCTTTACAATCTTCATTTATTTTTGTTCCTTGCATGTAGTAATTTCTTAATGAGTATTCGTTCAGTGCATAAATAAAATTTACAAATAAGTGAAATATTTTGACTCTCAAAAGCTTTTATTTCTTGAAGAAAACAAGACAAGAAAGTAATGGAAAAATTAAGAGCAAAACCGGTGTTGGAAGATATGTAAACAAGATACTATGAGTGAAGGAATTCAAGAGAGGAGGTAAACATACCAACTTGATTGAAAGATTAAATTAGACTTGAATGTCTTACTCTTTCAATTATTTTACACATACATTATGCAGTTTTCATGTAGTTCAATGTTATTCTGCCAGAATACTTACTTGTTCTCAAACAGAAATTATACAGTGTTTGGTTAAAGGTGACAGAATTCTCTTCAGTCTCATATAGAAAAAATTCAATTGTAGGTACCATCAATTTAGTAGAGAACTCTAGCCTTTCTACCAAAAGTATCTGAACTGCCTTACCTTTATCTAGGTTCTAGTATATTTCCTATAGGCCTGAGGTTGAAAAGGCATGGTACTTTTATTCTGGGTTCTAGGCTTCCTCCCTTTCCCCAACAGAGGCCATAGTACAAGGGATCAATTATATCAGCCATACTTTGGGTTCATATAGTTTTCCACAGTCAACCTCCTTGGTTTAAGAAACTTGTTTTATAATTCCTGCTATTTATGGCTTGGGACACATCAGAACTTTAAAATAATATGTTCTCTTTTTGTATTCGTTCTATTATATAAAAAGTTCTGGAGAAAACCTCAACACAGATGAAACAGAGCAAGCAATTTGGTTGACACACTTAATCAATGAGAGGTTCCATAATGGTGTTTGAAGTCAGCTAATCTGGGCTTAGATTTCAGCTTTGCTACTTAATGTGTATGAATGTCACACTAATCTCTTACATTTATGCCATATGCCATCGTCTGAGTGCTTGTATACTCCCCAAATTCACATGTTGAAACCTAATCACCAATGTGATGCTATTAAGAGGTGGGGCTGGTGGGAGGTAATTAGGTCATGAGGACAGAGACCTCATGAATAGAAATAGTGCCCTTATAACAGAGGCCACAAAGAGTTGCCTCGCCCCTCCCATTATGTGAGGACGTGGTGAGTAGGTGGCATCAGTGAACTAGAAAGCCAGTTTTCACTAGACAACAAACATGCTGATGCCTTAATCTTGGATGTCTGAGCCTCAAGAACAGCGGTAACAATAGGAAATTAATTTATGTAGTTTATAAGCTACCCAATTTTTGGTATTTTTATAAGTAGCCTGAATGGACTATGACAATATAGAATAGGATATATTTCTTGCAACAGTACTAAGAGATATACATTTTATATTCATTTTATCAATGTATTTGAAGCTCAGAGGAGTCAAGTAATACGTCCAACCTTGCATAACTACTGAATACACAATAAATGGAAGTTTAAAAAATGTATTGTAAAGGCCAGGCGCAGTGGCTCACGCCTGTAATCCCACCACTTTGGGAGCTGAGGCGGATGGATTACAAAGTCAGGAGATCGAGACCATCCTGGCTAACATGGTGAAACCCTGTCTCTACTAAAAAACACAAAAAATTAGCCAGGCGTGGTGGCAGGTGCCTGTAGTCCCAGCTACTTAGGAGGCTGAGGTAGGAGAATGGCGTGAACCCGGGAGGTGGAGGTTGCAGTGAGCTGAGATCACGCCACTGCACTCCAGCCTGGGCAACAGAGTGAGACTCCATCTCAAAAAAAAAAAAAAAAAAAGTATTGTAAAGTCATATTGGCTATGTCATTAAGATGTAGATTATCAGCTTTATCAGCTTTCTTTTGTACAATGCAATATAACCATGGTGTCATTCAGGATATGGTGTGGTATCTAAGACTTCCAATCTCTACCACTTGTGAAAAACAAAGCACCAACATTTAGTTGATAATTAATATGTTGGCTAGTAATTAAAAATACTTATATGAGCATTAAATATGCTTATTTCTTTATAACATGTGAACTAAACAAAATATTTCACTATATAACATCTTAGTAATTAGTGCATAGTTTACTCTGGATGATAATATTTAGTCAAAACAACTCTCATTTTAAAATTAAGTTCTTAGTAATATTTTATCTATATTCAAATGTTTCTATTATGTTTTAATTTACATGCTCTTCTGTGATATTTTATAATATGAAGATCACTTTTTAACTTTTGAGGTATTCTAAGATTAACAATAGTGATAGCAGTAATCATTATAGTTCAGTTGTTCCATTAGCAGAAATCAAGTACATATAGAGTGTATGTTCACATTTACAGTTATATGTAACTCTTGTATTTTGTTTTGTTTTCATAGAGATGCTACAAGAACAATTTTATATACAGGAACACTGGAAATTTTATTCTGGTATTAGTTTCAGAATTAGAAGAACTGCAATATGGTCTTTTCAATTATAAGGAGAAAGATCCTTCTATAGGCATTTGAAGATAATATTTGATTGATAAATCCAAATCCACATTAATGTATGTGGGTGGTGAAGAGACTTGTGATTGTTAAACATTCCATTTATCTGAAAATGTCATGTGACAAATGCCTATACAGAACACTGTCATAAATGATTTTAAAAGTAGTTACATCAAAAATTAGTTTCAAGTGAAGAAATTACTTGAAGAAAAAAGAAAACACACACATACACACACACACACACACACACCCCTTTAGAGCTTGAAAAACCTCGTTTTGGAATTACTAATAGTGTGACTTTGGATGAGTAGCTTAACTTTTCTGAAATTTCCACTTTTCTAAAGTGGTTTTATAATGAGTTTTGCAGTGAGAAGTAAACTACGTAAAGCCCCTAGTTTTGGAGACTGATATGCAAAAGACAACTAGGAAATAGCAGATACTTGTAAAATCCAGACACTATATGCTTGAAAATAGGAAAAAGTGATGCCATTATTTTTTATGTAATGCTGTTTAACTTAGCTCCTGCTGTAGAATCTAGTCAGGACTTTGTTAAGGTAGCCTACTCAATAAAAATAAAGCAAATATGTATTTACCAGTAGCATCGCAAGGATACTCTGGGTCATTTTTGGCTAATGTCATGTAAAGCAAATATTTCATTATTTCTTTACACTTTTGACTTGACAGATTGCTTACTCCACAAGGGCAGATTTGACCACCAAACTTAGAATGTATGAGAGGAAAGTGGCTTTGGGGGTCTAGTACAATCCTTGCTTCCTTTGTATCCACTAGATATATTATTATTTTGAGATTACTTACTAGATTTATTCCTTTTCTGTTTTGAGCTCATTTATACTTTTATATTAATTTCTTCTTCCTGCTTTCCTTTTTTACATTAAAAAACTTTTATTATGGAATATATCAAACATCTGTAAAATAGAAAATATAACATATACCATGTATCACCCAGCGGCTCCATTGATTATCATCATTAGGTCCTGTTTCCTCTTCATATCCTTCCACTTCCTATGCTTTAATTGCTTGAAGCAAATTCTAGGAAGTATATAATTTCCTCTCTAAACATTTCAGCTTGTATAAACAAGAACCCACTTAAAATCATAACCACAATGGCACTGTCACATCTAGAAAAAAATGTTTCCTTAAGATAATAAAATGCACAGTGATTATGTTTCCCACTAGAGGATTCCACTACTTTTTTTAAAAAATCACTTTATTGAAGTATTAGTGACATACAAAAAGCTGTACATAGTTAATACATACATCTCAGTGAGCTCAGTGATGAGCATACACCTGTGAAACTGTTACCACCATCAAAGTCATGAATGTATTCTTTGCTCCTGAAAGTTGATTCCTGCCTGCTCTACTGTCATTATTATCATTTTGGTTAGAACATTTAAGGTAAGATCTATCCTCTTAGTAAATGTTAAATATACAATATAATAACATTAGTTATAGGAGCGATGCTGCATAGGAGATCTCCAGGACTTCTTTATCTTGCATAATTGAAAGTTTGTACCCATCGCCTCCCCACTGCCCTCTCCCCTGAGCCTCCGACAATAATGATTCTACTCTCCCTCTATTAATTTGAATATTTTAGATTACGTATATAAATAAGATCATATTGTATTTGTCTTTTGGGTCTAGCTCGTTTCACTTAACATAACTAGGTTTATTTTGAGTTGTAGGCTAGTTAAAATTTTAAATTCATTTTTATTTACCAATGTAAATATTTAAAGCTATGAACTTTCCTCTGATCCTTATTGTTGTTATATCCAATTAGTCCAGTTAGGTAATTGTTTCATAATGATTTTTTTCAAGCAAGCTTGATATTTGAATTTTGTTTCTCCTATGACACAAAAGATGTTAAGAGACTACACCAAAACAAATACATCCTTCTCTGCCAGATGTAAGGGCCTCTGTAACTGTTCAGTTTTCTAATTTGTTATTAATTTCTGCTTTTCTTGTATTAGAAAAAAATTTAAAAATTAATTTTACTTTTAAAATATATTAAGGATTTTATTACTTAATTCATTATTAATTTTCCACAGGAACGTAAAAGTATACATACACAACTACATATATACTTACTAAAATAAAGGTTTTATATTTTATGTACTTTATATTTATAAAATATATGCATATATCTATGTATTTCTACCATATTTTATTCCTGAAACTTCTCTGTTACTCGAGGGTTCTGTATTCCTTGCACGCTTATTCTTTACTAGCTCTATCATGGACTGACTGAAAAGATTAAGTAATATTTTTCACTCTTCATGGTTTCCATCTCAATTTTATTGCATTTCCCGTAGGTTTTTTTTTCTTTAAGGAAGTTGCTGCTTTATAATTTGCTATATAGATTTTCAGTTTTTCTGCTAATTAGGTAGGCTTACATCATTTTCTTTATGATTTCAAATAATCCATTTAGTCTTTAATTTCTTGGATGTTGTCTATTTGTTTTTTATTCCAAGGAATTCTGTAATGTACATATTTCCTCTTTTTCCCTCTCCTCTGCTTCCTTTTTCATTAGTTCATTTTAGTAATGTTAGCTTACTCTGTTTATTTTTGTATTGAAGCTTCTGAAAATTATGTTCTACAGAATCCTGGATAGCTTCTGATGATATTTAGGCCACTCATTTAATGTTATGTTAACATAGTAAATTTGAAATTATAATCCTGTGATAAAAGCAAAAAATGATACACTCTCGAAAAATCTATCTGGTCATTTTTTTGAGCAAAGTCTAAGTGACAGAAACAGACTCAGAACTCAGAACTTTGCTTCCCACTTACACAGCTCCGTTCTTCCTACTATATCCTGCAGAACCTTTCATAAAAAGTTTGTTTTGTTAATTATTAAAGGCATTAATGAAAGAGTCCATCTACTTCTCTGCTAAATAATCAGAGAATTAGTAAGGTTTTGTTTTCTCAAGTTCTTCACCTTTCAGATTTATGCATTTTAAATGAAATCAAGTGTTCATTTTTTAAACTCAGTATTAAATACATATAATGGGAACTGACATTCTTTTAGACTTGGGTTTAACCATTCTTGAAATGATAAACTGTCACCATCTTTCAGCGTCTGATTAAATTAAATGACTTATTTTGGTGCATTGATTTAGTTTATTTAGAAATGGTACCTCTAAGACAGAAAAAAAAAAAAAATGTTCCTGACCGACTGAAGAAAAGGAGCAAATAATTGGTTCAGGTAACCAAAAGTGTGGATGTAGAAGTGGTTTATTTTATGCATTGATGCCAGGACCTAGATTCTGCCTAGCAGACTCATTCTACATTTCCATTCCTAAGTCCGACTTCCCCTGGACCAAAGTTTCCATAACAATTAGTTATAGTTTATGTGTAGTTTCTGTTCATCAGTGTAGACTTCCCAAGACATTGTCTTTCTCAACTGTTATTCATCCACAGGGAGAAGTTGTTAAATTCATTACTACTTAGAGCATGGGCAGCATTAAACTCTAAAATGGAACGTGCCCAGAAATGTGGTGCTGGAGAGAATGAGGGAAAATGACTTCTAGTTTTTTGCATCCTGGAGTCATTTCTCTATTTTTTATTTATATTTTTACATCATTGGTTAGATTTTCTGCAGTGCTTACAGGCAGATTTTAATTCTATTATCACAGTTTCCTCACAAACTTTCCTTAGTCAGCTTGGTCTCTTTCCATTTTAAGTTATACTGCCATTTAAAATTCCCATCACATGTCTCAGTTCTTATTTCTTTGGTTTATGTTTTAATTGTACTGAAACCACAAAAAAGATGATTTCTGAGAATTTTATCTGCTTTCTGTACTATTTATTGTCACTGTTACGCCTTTCCTATGCATCTTCAGAGCATTATTCCGTTTTTCTTGTGCTACAGAATCTTGTAATGAGCCCCACGGTGTTGTCTATTCCCCCAATCTATCAATCCTTAAATGGTGTATGTAATTCTATGGCCCTTCTTTTGTGTAGTGTAGTGTTTGTAGAGAATCTTTTCTGATATTATCTGGATGATAAAAAATTATCCAACACACTATTTAATAAGCAACCAAGAAACAAAAAATGCTGTCAGTTAACCAGTATATTATTTTCCTATTACTTAACACTGTTATTCCTTTTACTGAAAATACAATAGCAAGTTTAAAAATCATCTTAAAAAATATATAGCATTGTTTGGAAACCCTGAAGGAAAATGTAAGAGACCTAATTTGGATAAAGAATTCCTAAAACTTGTTCATAGGCATTGTCCTTTTTAATCAGAGTCATTCCTGTCTATTTTCCTGTACATTCTCACACTCAGTGCTCTAAACTGATGTTGCGTTGTGTTCACTATTGTCCCAGGGAATATTTTTCCAAACAGCTGATACCTATTTTATGTTTTGATATTAGTGCTTACCAGAGGTGTTAATAGTAAGTTTCCAGGCAATCGCCTGGATATGTATACATGCACCTTCCCTCACCAAATGCCTTCAAATATTTGAAAGGCTGAAATGTTGAGGAGCTTTAAGAATGGCTCCAGGAATAAACACAAGATACATACATGGACAAATAATTTGCAATTGCACCAGCAGTGCTACCATGCAGACAGAGTTGTAAGATACCATAGATTGTGGCACGAACTCTGATTTCACAGGTGGTTGCTAAAAACCTGTGCATCTTGGAATCAATGAAATGTAATAATTACATATGGCTCTAAAGATACATAACCCAATTTACTGAACTAGTTATACACAGGAAAAAGATACTGAACATATTTGCTACCTTCCTTTAAACTCAACTCCAGATCTTTTCCTTTTCACAAACTTGACATAGTCTTCAGTTGTGTGATAGGGAGAGGCAGTCACTTGGTAGTATTACTTCTGTTATCTAGCAATGCAAAAAGGGGCACTCCTCCACGAAACCAGAGAGTATAGTTATTCGTACACTTAGATAGTTGGGACAAACTTTGCTTTGCCTCTTCAGTGTTAGGTGTGACTTTCTTCGTGTCTGGCCTCTTTCTTTTGATATTCATAAATTAATTTTGTACATTCCTGCACTTATTTCATAACTTAAGCTAAAGTCTATTGTAAAATGTTATATAATATTAAAATAGAAATAAAAAACTTAAATATTGAAATGTAAAAGAGAAAGAAAAGAAAGAATAAAATCACTGTACTTAGCCAGTTTCATTGTTCTAAAGAAATTTCCAGTTCAGAATAAAGTTAAAATGTTGACATAAATGTACATTAAGGACTAGTTTTATATCACTTTACGACGTGCGTGCCCATGATTTTCCTTTTCCCTAATGAAAGTGCTTTTGAGCGAACTATGTATTATTAGTGTTACAAATCCAAACATTTAAACAAGCCCGATGCCCTGTTATTTATACATGAATCTGCTTATAAAATCAACAACTATCTTACGTATTTTGAGGGGGAGTGTGGAGTGCATATCGAAGAACTTTAGATTAGGTTTGCTTATAATAAGCTTACATCCCCTTTTGCTTTTTCCATTTTCTATTGGTTATCATCATTTACAAAACATGTAATAAGCAGTTATCCAAATGCAAAGATATATCTAATTAGAAGCATAATTTTCATTTTCTCATCTTTGGACTTGATATTATTTTATTTACACTGAGAATCAGATGAAGTAGGCTTATATTTAATCTAGTGTAAGGTTGATGCTTTATCCACTGATTACTGTATCACATTCACAAAGTCATCACCTGGAGACTATTTCCTTTATATCTTAATTCAGATCCTAATGAAACTGGTGCTTGAAATCTTTGTCATCAAAGAGTCATGTTTGTTTTTGTTCAGATATCACCAAAAGTAATACCTAATTTTGTTCACAGCAATACATAAATGCTTTAGGTAATTTTTCTGCGGCAAGTTCAAGAAATATGTTTCTACTCTACAAGGAAGCAGGTTATCTGCTAGGAGTTTTACAGTTTCATGGTTTACATTTATATCTTTAAACATTTTTTGAGTGAAATTTTGTATATAGTATATGATAAGAATCCAGTATCATTAATTTGCATATGATGTCCAAGCTTCAAGACATTGGTTTGGCAAGTATTTCAGCGATATGTCAACCAAAGCACAGGCAACAAAAGCAAAAATAAACAAGTGAGACTACATCAAACTAAAAGGCTTCTGCACAACAAATAGAAAAGTCAGCAGAGTAAAAAACAATCTGTGGAATGGGAGAAAATATTTGCAAACAATACATTTGATAAAAGTTTACTTTGTAAAATATATAATGGATTATTATAATTCAACAGCAACACCTGATAACCTGATTTTTAAAAAATGAGCTAAACACTGCTGGGTGCAGTGGCTCAGGCCTGTAATCCCTGCATTTTGGGAGGTCGAGGCAGGTAGATCATGAGGTCAGAAGTTCGAGACCAGCCTGACCAACATGGTGAAACCCAGTGTGTACTAAAAATACAAAAATTAGCCGGATGTGGTTGCACATGCCTGTAATCCCAGCTATCCAGGAAGCTGAGGCAGGAGAATCGCTTGAACCCGGGAGGCGTAGGTTGTAGTGAGCCGTGAGCCGAGAGCCAAGAGTCAAGATCGCGCCAGTGCACTCCAGCCTGGAAGCCTGGGAGACTCTGTCAGAAAAAAAATAAATAAATAAGGTTAAAGACATAGATAGATTTTTCTCCAAAGAAGAAATACAAATGGCCATGAGTTATATAAAAGGGTGCTCAACATCACTAATTATCAGAGAAATGCAAATCAAATCACAATGAGATATGATCTTATACCTGTTGAGATGGCATTATAAAAGAAAAACAGAAGACAGGAAGTGTTGGTGAGGAAGAGGAGAAATTGGAATTTTGGTATACTATCGGTGGAAATGCAGAATTGTACAGCCACAATCGAAAAGAGTAAGAGGGTTCTCTGGGCCGGGCGCGGTGGCTCAAGCCTGTAATCCCAGCACTTTGGGAGGCCGAGACGGGTGGATCAAGAGGTCAGGAGATCGAGACCATCCTGGCTAACACGGTGAAACCCCGTCTCTACTAAAAAAAAAAAAAATACAAAAGAACTAGCCGGGCGAGGTGGCGGGCGCCTGTAGTCCCAGCTACTCTGGAGGGTGAGTAGAAGGCCTAAACCCAGGAGGCGGAGCTTGCAGTGAGCTGAGCATCGGCCACTGCCACTCCAGCCTGGCGCTACAGGAGTGAGACTCCGTCTCAAAAAAAAAAACAAAAGAAAAAAAAAGAAAGAGTAGAGGATTCTCAAAATTAAAAAATATAACTCCATGTATGATCCACATTCCCTTTTACTATGTATATTCCACAATAATTGAATCAGGACCTTGAGATATTAGCACTCCTCATTCACTGCGGCCTCTCTTCACAACTAGCCAAATGTAGAAACAACCTAAATATCCATGGTGAAATTATATAGTATATATCTCTTAAGTATAGTTACTCTATATCTTATATATATGATATATGATGGAATATTGTTCAGCATTAACAAAGAAGTAAATCTTGCAATAGGTGACAATATGAATGAACTTAGAGGACATTATGATAAGTGAAATAAGCCACTGCATGATTTCACTTTATCAGGTATCTAAAAGAATCAAATTTATAGAAGCACAGAGTAGAACAGTGATTGCTAGGGGCTGGGGAGTGGGGAAAATTGGGAGTTGCTAATCAATGGATGTAAAATTTCATTTATGCAAGATGAATAAGTTCTAGAGATCTACTGTACAGCATTATGTCCAGAGATAAAAATACTATATTGCCCACTTAAAACCTGTAAAGAGGGTAGATATAATAATGCTAAATGATTTTACTACAATAAAATAAAATGTTAAAAAAAGAAACATATTAAAGTTAGGTAAAAACAAAATCTTTCCTTTCATATCAAGGAGTCATGTGCCCCCTGCTCACTACTTCGGGATTTTCAGCAATTACTTCCTCTGTCTGAATATATATTTTTTCCATTTGCAAAATGGAAATAAGAATATTTATATTCAACTTTATACTAGAATGAAAACTTTATGAGAGCAGGATATTTGTTTACTTTGTTTAGCGATGAAGTAGCAAGAATAGTGGATTTGATGGTCAATAATTATTCAGTGAAAAATGAATTTTGAGAACTAGAGGAATGGTGATTATAAAGTACCTTGCCCATATTAACTGCTTAACTAGGTGACCAACTATCCCAGTTTACTTGGGACTGTCCTGGTTTTAGCACCGAATATCATGCATCCCAGGAAATTTCTTAGTGTTGAGTGACTGGGGGCAGTTGTTCATCCTATTAGCTCAATATAGGATAGGTGCTGGGAAAAATGCAGAGACGTTTAAGATATCACCTAAAAGGTGTAATATTTTACAATGTAATCAAGAAGACAGATGTAGAAACAGTGAAATTGCCATTTAATAAGTAAGTATTATAACAGAAGTTTGAATGAGATCCTGTGGAAGACCAAAAAGCAACCAATGTGGCCAAAGGTTGTTGAGGAATGTTTACAAGAGGATAGGACTGAGATGCATCTTGAAGGCTGAGTAGGAACAGACAGATCATTAGATGGTGCTCAGTCCTATCTTCATGGAGGAGAGGTATGCTAGAAATTTACCGCATCTAACATATCTAGTTGTTTCAGACAGATCCAAGTACCTACAATAGCTATGTCTTAAGGGGCGAGACATGACAGAAAAAAAAAAAAAAAAAAAAAATGTAAGAAAATAACTTAACTGCTATTTCTACTTTCAGTCATGTTCAGCAAAATATATATTTAGAGCAAATCAGTCCACAATATTTCCTCTGAAGACCAAGTTAAATGGAAGCAGTTGTAGAATTCAACCACTATTATTACCACTAAATAAAAAAGGTCACTTTTCTATCATAGGATTTTGCATGTTGGCTGAGATCAGCAACACTATTAAATTCTTAATACATTGCCATTTACATGTATAATGGAGAGAATCAGATTCAGGGTTTCAAATTATAAAGACAGGAATGAGAAGAAGGAACCAGGGCAAATGATAGCTATGTTGAGTCGGTGAACTAAATTAAAAATGTGGATAGCTCAATGGAACATTTAAATGTATATTTCTTATGCATGTGAATTACTGCAATTCTCTTTAGCACTTTCTTAGCCCCAGCCCCATTTTTTGGATTCTTTTTCATTGAAGAGATTTTAATGAGTGACCTACTTTGGGATACTTTTCATTAAAAACAAAATGTATTTGCTGATGCCTTTTCCATACAACCCAGATGGTTAATATCAGACTGCAGTGGAAACCTGAGGGAACACATGTGACCCAGAAAACATCTAAATCAAGTCTGTTCAGAAATGATAGGCTGTAATGCCAGGTCTCTTTGCTGCAATGGACTTTGCAAATAAAATGAAGAAACGAGAGTAAGAATAAATGCCTAGGATTCCAGGGAAGAAGGGGAGGACCCTTGCAGACTGATTGAAGTTGTCATCAGAAAATCTGGTATCAGGATTTTCCTTACATTCTGAGTGAGCTTGTGTGTGTGTGTGTGTGTGTGTGTGTGTGTGTGTGTGAAGGAGATGAGTGGGTGTAATTGGAATAGTTGACCTCAGATATTTTCTTTTAGATTTTAATTCAACTAAAATATACCCATAAATATTGAGGTAACACTGATCTTCTCAACTATTTTTAGCTATTTGCAGTCTCATAGGTGTTTATTTTATAATTAAATGGCAGTAAGTAATTTGGAGCAACACAAAGATCTAGAATAGGAACTTTTATTGCCTTTTCTCTTAGCCATGCAATTTCCAACTGCCTCACAATGCCCCTGAGAAAGAGAAAGAGAAAGAGAAAGAGAAAGCCCATTAAAATGGGAAAAATATCCAACATGCAAATGACTTCACTTTGAAAGGAATAGAAATATAAAACCCATGTCTCCCCTCTCCTTCTTTTACACTTTTTTGGCATAAGCAAATGGGGATATGCTTGCATCATTGTTATACCTGGCCAAGGGGATAGCTTGGGCTATCTGTCTATGGTAAAGTTGATAATAATAAAACCACTATCAAAGGATTAATCTGGTAAAAAAAGAAAAGAAGAATAAAGAAACATCCGGAGGTAAAAGGCTATTGAGGAGTGAGTTTGGAAGGCAGTTTAATAAAAGAATTTCAATATTTAGTGACCTGGGAATGTGATTCAGGGAAATTATTTTGTCAGTGATGTAAAGAACGATAGCGAGCTCCAGGTTCTACTTTTCCGTCTTTCTTTCGTGTTTAAAAACTAAATTCATTTCAAAAGACATTTAGTAAGGAGTCACAGTGAGTGTAAACAATTGTGCATATACAACATTGGTAGGTCTCAGTTTAAGAAGATGTGGAAGATGCTGAGAAGCATACCAGTTTCTCCACAAGGTCTCTTGGGTGAGGGCTGGGAATCTGAAAGAGGTGAAACAAACCCCAGAGGAAATAACCTAGCAGGGGAAACTGAGGCATTAGTTCAAGTCCTCCATAAAGTAAACACCAAGATGGGATTATAAACATGCAAGTTTATTAGTGGCAAAACCTATCAAAGGAAATGGGGAGGAAGTCAGGAGAAACCCCTTTCAGATTATTGTATAGTTTTTACCCCAAGGGAAGTAAGGAAAGAAGGAGGAAGAGAAAAAAGAGGGGTGATAAGAAAGGTGGGTTAAGTGAAGCATGCGCAGTATAGTTCTAGGGGACATTTGGCAAGGTCTTCAGTAGTAGAAGTAGGAGTATAGTTGTTGAGTCGAAGTTGGCCGTCAAAGGAGTCCTGCACCCCCAAGATATGGGCCTGTCTTAGTCCCTGCCATGCTCAGTTATTGTCAGGGAGAAGCTTCAGGAAATGTGGCCTCATAGTAGACTTGTATTTTAAAGCCCACTAGCTGGAGCCATTGGCCAGTTACTCTCCTTATAGTTGGCAAACTAAAAGATATGTTTTCATAGCCAAAATACTGCCCCCTGAATCTAAAAATTTACCTCACAAGTTAAGGGATAAAAGTAATCTATTTCCAAGGGGAGTGAAGATATAGGCTTGGTTCAGACTTACTTTCTCCCTTTCTTCCTTCTTTCCTTATCTGACAACTTTGGGAACCACCTCTCTGACAGATTCTATGCTACATTCTTTGTTAAAGTAGGGATTCAAGCTGAGGATAACATAGGAAGGGTTGTCTATGCAATGATGGTACAAACAGTTAATAAGCTAAGGAGTTCCTGACTGTCTCCTGTTTGAAAGAATTCAATTGCTGCCTTTAGTTACATGAGAACTTACAGTTGTTTACAAGTGTAAGTCCCTGTAATGAAGAATGGTCAAGGATAGGAGATTGATTATAGGCCTGGCCAAGTGAATTGTAGTTGAAAGTACTCTAAGTAGGAGCTCAGAAAAGAATCGAGACAACAGCCTAATTCAGCAATTCCCAAATATTTTTGTGCTTAGGGCACCTTTGCACTGTATATTTGGTTATATCTATTGATATTTGCCATGCTGATATTTGCCACGCAGACAAATTTTCACAACAAAAGAAAGCACAAGCACACATTCCACTGACCATCAGAATGAAAATGTCAAGGTGATAACGACCTAATACTTTCTGTAACCTCTTGAAAGCTCCACTATAAAATTGTGAGATGGAGTGAAGAAAAATGTGTTGTTTTCATGAATCCAAAAGGATCTCAGGACTCCTTAGGGGTCCCTGGGCTATACTTTGAGAACTAGTTGTTTAATATTCATGGACTACAAAATCCTGCTGGGGTTTAGACAGCTGCAGGTCACTGGGCATGTATGTGCCAAGTGGTTTATGCCCATGGACAGCTGCTGCTAGCCTTAGGGCCGGCCCTGCCTTGGCGAGAATGGGGTTTCTGCTATACTTTCCATCTAGCTAATGTTTCATCAAGAAACTGTTTGAGGACAAGTCTATAGATTGACAGTTGCCAAAATCTACACTTGAGAGATGATGATATCGGATAATTAAAACTGTCAGTGATAGATTCTACAAATGCGTCTTTGTACTTGAAGCAAATAACAATCCAGGAGAATTTGTTACAGCCCAGACACCTATCTACTGGAAGAGGGTAGGGCAAAGTCACTGAGTGTCAGATATTTCTTGGGAACAGAAAGTGAATTAATAAAATAAAACTCATTGTACATTTATTTGAGTGATTACTATTTGATTCATTCATATACCAGTGATTAAACTATAAGCTCCTTGTGGGTAAAAATCACGTTTATTTTGTTCAGTCCATTTTACTGAGAATCCAACACAATGCACATAGTAAATGGTTAAATTTACTGAATGCATGGATGAAAGAATAAATTTAAAAATGTACTTGGAATTGGGAAAAGTGCTAGGTAAAGAGTGGTGAAAAAAATTGGCATGGACTTTGTTGTAAAAATTACAGTCAAATGTGAAAACAAAATAAGTAAAACTGGCCTTCCTTCAAACAGGAAAGTTCTAGCTTATTCTCTGTCTTTGAACACAGTTTTTTCTCTGCCTGGACGGCTCTTTCTCAACACATACTTCTTGTGAAAGGCATAACTCACTAGTTATAAAATTGTATGTTAAAATGGTCCTGTGTGCAAGTCTACCAGTCTTCTTACAGGTGAACCTGTTTCGTCTTGGAACTCCCAGTGCTATGCACAACATTTGGCAAACAATAAGCCATGAATATGGTTTTGTTGACTGGGTAAATAGATAAATATGCTTTACAAAAGGATTATGAGCAGGTCGTTTTAACAAATATATATATGAAGATTATATGTAAAACAAACAAATCAATGTTTACATTACTTCTCCTGGTATTCCTCTCATCAATCCACCACGAACTTTCTCATCACTTTTTAAAACTTTATTTTTTATTTTTAGTTTACGCATAATAATTGTCATATTTATGAGATACAAGTGATATTTTAACACATGTATCTAATATGTATTAATCAAATCAGGGTAATTGACATATCCATCACCTCAAGCATTTATCATTTCTTTGTATTGTGGACATTCAAAATCCTCTCTTCTAGCTTTTTGAAAATATACACTAAATTGTTGTTAACCACATTCATTCTAAAGTGCTATGGAACAATAGAAATGTATGACTGCTCTCCAGCAATTACTTTGTGTACACCACCTTCTCCCTATCTTCCCCCCCAACTCAGCCATTCCCAGACTCTAATGACTGCAGTTCTACTCTCCACTTCTAGGAGCCCCATATTTTTAAATTATCACATATGAATATTAACATGATGTATTTGTCTTTCTGTGCCTGACTTTTTTCACTTAACATAATATTCACCATATTCTCCATCCTTTCCAAAGCTTGTTTTGTTGCCTTGAATCACAGGATTCCATTCTTTTCAAATGAAGGATGTAGCTGGTATCTCAAATTAAGCAGTTAATGAGTAAAAGAGAAGCAGACCAAGCCAAATATAATTTATAGGATTTTATAGACCAAAGATAGAGACCTTATCTTTAACTAAGTAAAGATAAAAGAAAGTCTTTCACTTTTAGACTTTTATTTCAAAATCCTAGAATCCAGACACATATTTTGTGATTCCATCTATATAAACTCCCAGAATAGGTAAATCTGTAGAGACAGAAAGATTAGTGGATTCCAGGGGCTGGTGATGGTTGAAGAGATGGAGACTGACTGAATAATGGATAAAGTTTTTCCTTTTGGAGTGATATAAATTTCTCAAAACTAGATAGTGTGGTGACAGTTTCACATTGTGAATGTACTAAGTGCCACTGAATTTTATATTTTAAAATGATTAGTGACTAATATTATGTAAATTTTACCTCAATTTAAAAAAATAAGAATTGTAGAGTCCAAAGTTGAGAGTGCTTTACAAGGTGAGAGCAGGAAGGTATTCTAGCCTTTGGTAAATGAGGAAAAACTTTGTATTACATTTTACCTCATTTATTCCTTCATTCAACAAATATAAACAGGTACCCTGACCTGAGTACTCTGCTATGTTTTCAGAAGAATGGCATGAATGAAACTGATATGATCCTTATCTTCATGCAATTTATAGCCTTGTCAGAGTTCTGTATACTCACGCACTTGAATATATTCTCAATATTTTCTTTACATGATTGAGTTAAAGACTACTTTAAAAATTAGGAAAGATATCACTATTAGAGAAGGTACTCTGATAATAAGTTCTGAATAGAAAGTAATTCTTAGTACCAGTTCCATAAAAAATAGTTAAATGTATTTTCCCTTAAGAGTTGATGGGTGCTGACGAGTTGATGGGTGCAGCACACCAACATGGCACAAGTATACATATGTAACAAACCTGCACGTTATGCACATGTACCCTAGAACTTAAAGTATAATAATAATAATAATAATAAAGAAAAATAAAAAAAATAAGTACAGAATTCCCTTAATCTTTGCTTAAACTTGGAAGCCTAAAGTCAAATATACACTACTTCTATTTTCTCTATGATGACTTTATTTTCATGCGTGTCTTTAAAAAAAATTAACTATATTGTCAAAAATGTCTCACTTTCCAAGTGTACAGAATCAATAGATTATCTAACTTTTGCAATCTGAAGTCTGTAGTTATAAATGTAATTCTATCAGTTCTTTTTTATATTTTAACTGCTCAGTAGCAATGCTGAAAATTTTAAAATAATGAAATTCAGTATGGATTTACTGAGTAATAATATGAAGTAATACATACAGCCCTAAGTCCTATGGTAGAGATTCAGGGAAGAATTAGATTTAATTCTTGTTCTAGATAACTTTACAATCTTATCATCAAGTAGAACAAATCTGGTAACCACATAAATGTAATAGGAAGTGCAGGAAACAAAACATCTTAAGAAATATGTAGCCCTAAAATATAGGCTGAAAAGAGAGAGATACTCATTCAGCACATAATAACACATTTTATTGAGGGGTGACGTCTGGTGGCTAGTAATAGAATTTTGAGAGGAGATTTAGCACAGGAGAGAGGCTATTACAGTGACAGAAAACACAATGAGAAAATGCAGTTATGAGAAACAAAAGACGTATATAAGGCACAGAAAGTAATTCCGAAGCCTGTTGCAATATCTTTCAAATGTCAGTCATACATGTTCTACTTTAATAATTTGTCATATTTTCCATATTTGCAAATACATATTTATAATATTTGCATGTTTTTTAAAAAAATATTTTAAATATTTCCTAGCACATCATACAGTTTTATTCCTTAAATATATTTTCTTTTAGAGAATTTTGGCTCAAGCAACATACACTTGCCTCTCACAGTTCTGGAGGCTGAAAAGTTCAAGACGAAGGTATTGGGAGGTTCACTTCTCAATGAAGATTTTCTTCCTGGCTTGAAGATAGCTACTCTCTCTCTGCATCTTCACGTGGCAAAGAGAGGAAGAGCCGGTGTTTTTTCCTTTTCTTATAAGGATTCTAATCCCATCATTGAGGCTCTGCTCTTATGACCTCATCTAAGCCTAATTACCTCCAAAAGGCTCCACCTCCAAATACCATTATATTGAATATTAACATTTCAGCATATGAATTTTATGTGGACACAAGCATTCAGTCCATAATACAGACACTGATTAAATATTTGTTGAATGAATAATTGACTGCATGAATGAATATTTTCTATTTCAGTTATAATCTTCAAGTCAGGAAATGCTTATATTCATCATAAAAGTGTATCAGATCTATAAAGTTTGTAAGACACAAGTTCTTACAACAAGTAACTTAGTCTGTGTGCATTTTGAAAGTGCATGCATGTTTTCCCGAACAATTGATATTTTTGTTCATTCTACTGTGTCTTGTTTTCCTTTTAGAAATGCTAGTCCTTTTTTAAAATTTATTTTTGTAAATTGATGAATTGATGGAAGTGACAGATATATAGATAAAGTTTTTGTTTTGTTTTGTTTTGTTTTGTTTTTGAGAAAGAGTCTCGCTATGTTGACCAGGCCAGTCTCAAATTCCTGGGCTTAAACAATCTTCCTGCCTTGGACTCCCAAAGTACTGAGATTACAGGCATGAGCCACTGTGATAGATAAAATTGTATTTACTATGTATAATGTGATTTATTTTTATTTTTTGAGATGTAGTCTGGCTCTGCTGTCCAGGCTGGAGCACAGTGGCATGATCTCAGCTCACTGCAAGCTCTGCCTCCTGAGTTCACACCATTCATTCTCCTGCCTCGGCCTCCCGAGTAGCTGGGACTACAGGTGCTCACCACCACGCCTGACTAATTTTTTGTATTTTTAGTAGAGATGGGGTTTCACCGTGTTAGCCAGGATGGTCTCGATCTCCTGATCTCATGATCCGCCCCCCTCAGCCTCCTAAAGTGTTGGGATTACAGGTGTGAGCCCCCACGCCAGGTCATTTGTTTTAAAGTATATGTACATTGTGGAATGACTAAATATCACTAATTTAAAAATGCATTACATTACATAGTTATAATTCTTGTGGTTAGAACACTTTACATCCACTCTTTTAGAACTTTTTGAGAATATATTATTCACTGTAATTATATAGTCACCATGTTGTACAATTGGTCTCTTAAACTTACATCTTTTAACTAAGATTTTGTGTTCTCGGTGAAACCCCATCTCTACTAAAAATACAAAAAATTAGCCGGGCGCCGTGGTGGAGGCCTGTAGTCCCAGCTACTCAGGAGGCTGAGGCAGGAGAATGGCATGAACCCAGGAGGCGGAGCTTGCAGTGAGCCGAGGTCGAGATCGTGCCACTGCACTCCAGCCTGGGCTACAGTGCGAGATTCTGTCTCAAAAAAAAAAAGAAAAAGAAAAAAAGATTTTGTGTTCTTTGACCAATATCTCCCTAACTATCATTGCTTCCTAGTGCCTCAGCCTCTGTTACCCACCATTCTACTCTCTACTTCTATGAGGTCAACTGTTTTAGAAATAAACCATGCACAAAAAAGAAAAATATGATACAGTATTTGTCTTTTCCTGCCTGGCTTGTTTCACTTAATATAATGTCCTCCAGGTTCATCTGTATTGTCACAAATGACATGATTTTCTTCCTCTTCATGGTTCTATAGCAGCGGTCCACAACCTTTTTCGAACCAGAAACCAGTTTCATGGAAGACAATTTTCCATGGACTGGGGTTGAAGGATGGTTTTGAGACAATTCAAGCACATCACATTTATTGTGCCCCTTATTTCTATTATTAGTACATTGCAATATATAATAAAATAATTTTACAACTCATCATAATGTAGAATCGGTCCCTAAGCTTGTTTTCCTGCAACTAGATGGTCCCATCTGAAGATGATGAAAGACAGTGACAGATCCTCAGGCATTAGATTCTTATAAGGAACACACAACCTGGATCCTTCACACGATCAGTTTACAATAGGGTTTACCCTCCTATGAGCATCTAATGCTGTTGCTGATCTGACAGGTGGAGCTCAAGTGGCAATACGAGCAATAGGGAGCAGCTATAAATACAGATGAAGCTTTGTTTGCTCACCTGTCACTCACCTCCTACTGTGCAGCCTGGTTCCTAACAGGCCACAGACTGATACTGGTCCATGGTCCAGGGGTTGGGGACGCCTACTGTATAGTATTCTACTTTGTATACATACCATATTTTCTATATCCATCCATCCATCCATCCATCCATCCATCCATCCATCCACTGACAGACATTTAGATTAATTTCATAGCTTGGCTATGGTGAATAATGCTGCAGTAAATATGGGAGTGCAGATATCTCTTCAATATTCTGATTTTATTTCCTTTGGATATATACCCAGTACTGGGGATGTTGGATCATATGGTAGTTCTATTTTAATTTTTTTGAAGAACCTCTATACTGTTTTCCATACTAGCTGTACTAACTTGAAATCTCACCAACAGTGTACAAGTGTTCTCCTTTTGCCACTTTCTTGTCAACACTTATCTTTTGTCTTTTAGATGATAGCCATTCTAACAGATATGAGGTGACATCTGATTATGGTTTTAATTTTTGTATATATCTGTTGTATAACTTCTTTTGAGAAATGTCTATTCAGGTCCTTTGCTCAGTTTTTAATCTGCTTATTTGTTTTCTTGCTATTGAGTTGTTTGAGCCATATATATATA